>NW_016837625.1:1581911-1610025 GCF_001698545.2 Rhinopithecus bieti | reverse complement strand
TTTTTTTTTTTTTTTTTTTTTTTTTTTTGAGGTAAATTTTGTATTTGGGGTAAGGGTCAAACTTTATTTCTCCAGATGCCAGGTATATTGACTGAGGCTCACAGTTGAGTTCTTCTCCAGGAATTACCTTCAACAAAAGAGAGAAGGGACTGAGTGCGGTACCTTACGCCTGTAATCCCAGCACTTTGGGAGGCTGAGGCGGGTGGATCACAAGGTCAGGAGTTTGAGACCAGCCTGGCCAACATAGTGAAACCCCATCTGTACTAAAAGTACAAAAAACAATTAGCCAGGAGTGGTGGCGCATGCCTGTAATCCCAGCTACTCAGGAGACTGAGGCAGGAGAATCGCTTGAACCCGGGAGGCAGAGGTTGCAGTGAGCCAAGATCGCACCACTGTACTCCAGCTTGGGTGACAGGGCGAGACTTCATCTCAAAACAAAAACAAACAAACAAACAAAAACAGAAGAGAGAAGCTTCACTCCAAGTTATACTCTCCCTAGTGCCTGCCACCTCCACTCATGATTGTTCACTATGAGGGTACAAAGGCCTGGCTCCTTGCCTCAGTGTAGAACAACTCCACAGCATGATCATAGCTCCAAAGCTCATCACAGTTTAACCTCCTCCTCTGCCCAGCCTTTCATTTCCTCCAAAGAGATGTTTCTCAGAGCACTACCCAATAAATGCTCTACACACACATTTTATAATCTGTTTCCCAGAGAGCCCAACTTAAAAACAGTGGTCTTAATAAGTAAAAAAATAAAAGGTAGATTTTCCAGTTAGCCATTTATTGCCTCTACTTTGTGATAAGGAAGCTGGACCCTGTAAATTTTCCCCTTTACCAGCTGGCACAATGTTCAGCTTTGTCCACAGAGGGCATAGGAGGGATATGGAGGAGGAAGGGGTTCTCTTCCTGGTTCCAGTGTGCTCAACTTGGCTGACTCTTAACGGTGAGTGCAGCTTCTCCAGGCCATGGTCCTGCAGCATCCAGCAGTCCACAATGCCCAGCAGCTTCCCCCAGTACCCCTTGGGTAGCTTCAACTACCAATGAGGCACCTCTTCATGAAGAGCTTCTCTGGCTCCCCCTTGGGTAGTTTTGCAGTGAGTTCTGAAGTATGGCACCTCTCTGTGGGCAGGGACCCCTAACACCCCCAGAGAGCAGATTTCCAGCAAGTTCTATCAGCCCAGCATTTCATGAACTTCTTTGCCATCTAATGAGACACAGCCTCCCTAATGAGGCCTAGCTCCCAGGTCTCAAGGTGCTGTTTCCTCGAGCACTGTATCTCAGCCCTAGGGATGGTGGCTATTCCTTATGTCTGCTGTTTCTGAATGCTTTCAAGTTCTCTTCACTTCTTACCACCCATTCCCTAATCCTCTAATTACTCTAATCCTCTGTTGTAGTTAATAATTTATTCTATTAAACTTTCCCTTTTCAATTTACTGTGAGATTTCTATCTCCTAATTGGACCCTGACTGATAGAGTGGGTTTAAAACAATATGCTTGGTGTTAATCTAGTTTGACAGGGAAAATACAACAAACTATATGTGCAGGAAAAGAAAATCAGATTTAGAAGAATCTGCACCAAAGGTAGAATTAAGAGTGTTTTTTGTTGTTGTTGTTTGCTGTTCTTTAGTTTTTAGATTGGGTTGCTTTTATAATCAGAAAAACATATTTTAGAAGGGGAAAATACCATAATAGCTTATAAGGTCCTTGATACATGCTAAATGGTTAACCATGTAAATTTAGTTGGTCTTATGTCATAAGTCCTTGCTACTCAAAGTGTGGTCTTTGGTTCAGTAGCATAAGCAACATGTAAGAGCTTGTGAGGAAATACAGAATCTCTGGGCCCACCCTAGACCCGCTGTATCAGAAGCTGCATTTTAACAAGATCTCCAAATGATGTATGTGCATATTTGAGAGACAAAGTTTGAGAAGGCCTGCTGCAACAAGCAATTTAATTAGTAGCCTAGAAAAAAAATTCCCTAGCTCTCTCAGGAGAGCTACCAGCTAGTTTCTAGGGAGTCTGTTGTGTAGAAATGAGTAGTTAGTCCAGCACCTTCCTAAACAGCAGTGTTCAAAAATTCATGCATATTGACCATCTGTCATACACTGAGCTAATCCTTTGAAGTCATATGTGATTACACTGACTTATTATTTATGGATGAATAATTGTTTCTTTAATACATTGGATTCTCCCAAAAAGCAGAACCTGAGGCATTGGCTTTTGCATTATTATTTTATTAGGGAGTAGAATCCAAAGAGAAGGATGGGATAAGGAGACCAAAACAGAGGACAAGGGAGAGCCAATATGAGGTGGATTATGATGTTGGCTGCTGTTAACTGAAACTAATTAATTATGAGAAGAAGCCCCCAAGACCCAGTGTTACTTCTTCTCAGGACCATCTATCAGTGTGAGAGAGGGAGAAATATTTATGCACCGGCTCCTGTCTATCATTGGTCTGATGCTTGCCCTACCTCTTGTACTTCTGGGTTATACATGCATGGGTGTGGGTGCATAAAGAAGTCCCACATAGAAATTGCAGAAGTCCTAGGCAGGAGGTGAGAAGTGCATGGAATGGGCAGGAATCAGGCACTATCAGACTACACCTGTCTGAAGTTGATCTAAGCCCACAGAAAGCTGGTTACCATAACAGCAGCAGAAATAAGAGAAATAATTAGTAGGTAACATTGAGAGGGACCAAGGGAATAAGAGGTACTTGATTCTCAAAAACATTATTAAAAGAATATTTCAAAGAAAGACTTTTTTTTTCATGAAAGTCAGTATCAACAATTGTGCTCTTCCTCAAATAATGTAGTAACATTTCCACTTACTTTGAAGAATGTGTCAGAGACGCTCGCAGATTAAATCTTTTTGAGATAAATACAATAAAAATGAGAATTACAAGGACAGAAAATGAAATAGAGCTTCTGAAGAAGAAAATAACTGACCTGAAAGAATATAATGAAGCTCTGGGGTAGGTATTCTTATATTCAATATTTGAGGGAGTAGGTGTCTATGGCTGGAGTGGGAAAATTGTCGGGAGGGGTTTACTGTCTGATCTGAACTGGGGCAGGGCAAGTTGAGAGGTGAAGATGGGTTGTAGGAGATGACCCAGGCTGATGGGGTAGGGAAGGTGATGGCCACAGAGGGCTGAGGAGGAGAGCAGAAAATCTTCAACCACAGCAGCCAGGAGGCCTGTAATATTTCAGAGGCAATCTAGCTTCTCAGCAGCAACTACCGTTTGTAAATCACACACTACCTCTACTGCTACCTCCAAAGGTAGACACCTAGTGGGTTTAGTTTCCATTTTCATAGAATTAAGTTTACAAACCCCCACCACCAAAGTAAGAAATCTTGCAGGGATTATCTTATAAATCTAATGTCAAAACAGACCTATTGTATCTAGTTCAGTTCATTGAAGATATTTAGTCATATTTGTAACCCGCTGGAGGACTGAGGATGAGGCTGGTTCCCAGGACAGGGTTCCAGATTTTATCTGTAATTAAATGAGATAATATATGAAACTGCCTGTAGCTCAAGATCTGATACCCCTTAGTGAGCCTCATTTTCTCCATCTGTGAAATGGGGGTCACAACTCTTTGCTAGCTCATGAAAGGAAGAGATATATTCTCAAAGATAGAACCCCTTGAAGAATTACTCACCCCGTGAGAAAATTTGATAAATTTTAATAAATATCATAAATATCAGCATGTTGATTTCCAGAGTGAGAAATGTTCACAAAGAGCCCTTATTATAGGGGAAAAAAAGTCTTCTTGGGAAGCCAAAATTATCAGAGGGTGCCCCAGATATCAAAGCATCAGTAATCAGGTAGAGACCTCAGGGCCCAGGGACATGGATCCCGAACCAGGCTCTCAGTACACCTCTGCTGGGAGATGCTCCACAGAAGAGAAAGTTCATGATTACATAAGTTTGAGAAATACCACATTCTCTAATCCTGTTGGGGATTCACAATACAGATTTGTGCATGGTGCATGCTAGCCACCATGGCCAGAGCCTGCTACATAAACTAGACTATTCCTAAACTAGTCCTATTCCTGAAGAGGAAACCACAATTGCTAAACTAATAGCAAGAAAAATAAAACCCAAGCTAGATATTTATATCAACCAGTTAGCAGCGTCACATTCCTATAGACCAGTGATTCTCAAACTTGAGCTTGCATCAGAATCACCTGGAGGGCTTGTTAAAACACAAATTACTGGGACTTGCTTCCAAAATTGCTGATTTAATAGATCTGGGAGGAGTGTGGTGGGGATAAGTATTTGCATTCCTGACAAGTTCTCAGGCGATGCTGCTGCTGCTGGTCCTGACCACATTGGGAGAACCACTGCTCTAGACAAATCTTTACGGAAAGGCAATAACAAACAGAAGGTGGTGGCAGGTGTGTTGGCATCATCAAGCTACAATCATTTGTTGCATCATTTTTTTCAAAGAAAAATGCATATCGAAGGGTTCACAAGCTCTGACGGGTGGTGGATATGTCTCCCGTCCTGGGCAAATTTCAAAAACTAGATACAGACAGAGCAGCTCTTTGAATGTGTTTTCCTGAGGTTCCACACTGTGTGAGTGTTCTTTTCTTCTCAGCCCATCACAACACACCTAGTGAGGTTTTTTTATTTCACTTATTTTGCTTTGTTTTCCCAAGGCTCCACAGTCCTCAGGTTGACTCATTCTTAAAAGGCTTCCTCTGCTGCATCCACAAAGCACCCATTATCTGACCACCTACTGAGTCTCTCACCTAGACTTCTTTTTATTGCATTGCTTTTGTGGAGTTTGACATCTAGAAGTAAACTTCCCAGCAGTCTGCTTTTATTTTCCTGAGCCTTCAAACACAATTCCTCTGAAACTCGCTAGCCTTGAGGACTAGCAAAAGGGAAAGGGTCTTTACATTGCAGGAGCTTTTAAAAATGAAAATAGAGAAATGGCACCGATTGTCCCTTTTGTAAACCTTTTGTTGTTAGCCGCGGGGTAGACAAAATCTTAAGGTCTTCCTCACAGGATCTTAAGGTCTTTCTCAGATGGACACCGCCCAGCAATGGATGTGTGAGGTTAATGACTCCTAATGAGCTCAGAGTTGGCTACAGATGGGAGAAGGTAAGAGGGCTCAAATGAGGTTTCAGGCATCCTCCAAAACGTAAAGATAGACTCTTTTCTTTCCCTAGTTTCTATCCAGAGGAAGGTGAGCTTTCTGTTGGCTCCTGCCTGCAGGGTTGTAGCATCCAGGGTAGCTGGAGATGTGATGAGATTTCTTTCTTTAGCTTAACAGCGTATCTCAGGATAATGAGCTAGACATGATGACAATACATATCAAAATACTCATCTGGTCAGATCCCATTTACCTGCTCAAAACTACTTTTGAGTCATTGTATACTTGAACCCAAAATGCCCTGTGGTTACTACCTGGCATGTGGGGACAGGTGGTGTGAGGCAAGGCCACGTGACATTCAAAAGTGGTAAAAGTTGCAAGGTTGATGCTTGTTTTGTGTTCCCTTCTGTCCTCATCTCAATTTTTTTTTCTTTTTTTTTTTTTTCTTTTTGAGACGGAGTCTTGCTCTGTCGCCCAGGCTGGAGTGCAGTGGCGCGATCTCCACTCACTGCAAGCTCCGCCTCCCGGGTTCACGCCATTCTCCTGCCTCAGCCTCCCGAGTAGCTGGGACTACAGGCGCCCGCCACCGCACCCGGCTAATTTTTGTATTTTTAGTAGAGACGGGGTTTCACCGTGTTAGTCAGGATGGTCTCGATCTCCTGACCTCATGATCCGCCCGTCTCGGCCTCCCAAAGTGCTGGGATTACAGGCATGAGCCACCGCGCCCGGCCAATTTTTTTTTTATTATTATTATTTCAGACAGAGTCTCACTCTGTCACTCAGGCTAGAGTGCAGTGGCATGATCTTGGCTCACTGCAACCTCTGCCTCCCAGGTTCAAGCAATTCTCCTGCCTCAGCCTCCCGAGCAGCTGGGATTACAGGTGCAAGCCACCATCCCCGGCTAATTTTTGTATTTTTAGTAGAGACGGGGTTTCACCGGGTTAGTCAGGATGGTCTCGATCTCCTGACCTCGTGATCCGCCCGTCTCGGCCTCCCAAAGTGCTGGGATTACAGGCATGAGCCACCGCGCCCGGCCAATTTTTTTTTTATTATTATTATTTCAGACAGAGTCTCACTCTGTCACTCAGGCTAGAGTGCAGTGGCATGATCTTGGCTCACTGCAACCTCTGCCTCCCAGGTTCAAGCAATTCTCCTGCCTCAGCCTCCCGAGCAGCTGGGATTACAGGTGCAAGCCACCATCCCCGGCTAATTTTTGTATTTTTAGTAGAGACGGGGTTTCACCGGGTTAGTCAGGATGGTCTCGATCTCCTGACCTCGTGATCCGCCCGTCTCGGCCTCCCAAAGTGCTGGGATTACAGGCATGAGCCACCGCGCCCGGCCAATTTTTTTTTTATTATTATTATTTCAGACAGAGTCTCACTCTGTCACTCAGGCTAGAGTGCAGTGGCATGATCTTGGCTCACTGCAACCTCTGCCTCCCAGGTTCAAGCAATTCTCCTGCCTCAGCCTCCCGAGCAGCTGGGATTACAGGTGCAAGCCACCATCCCCGGCTAATTTTTGTATTTTTAGTAGAGACGGGGTTTCACCGGGTTAGTCAGGATGGTCTCGATCTCCTGACCTCGTGATCCGCCCGTCTCGGCCTCCCAAAGTGCTGGGATTACAGGCATGAGCCACCGCGCCCGGCCAATTTTTTTTTTATTATTATTATTTCAGACAGAGTCTCACTCTGTCACTCAGGCTAGAGTGCAGTGGCATGATCTTGGCTCACTGCAACCTCTGCCTCCCAGGTTCAAGCAATTCTCCTGCCTCAGCCTCCCGAGCAGCTGGGATTACAGGTGCAAGCCACCATCCCCGGCTAATTTTTGTATTTTTAGTAGAGACGGGGTTTCACCGGGTTAGTCAGGATGGTCTCGATCTCCTGACCTCGTGATCCGCCCGTCTCGGCCTCCCAAAGTGCTGGGATTACAGGCATGAGCCACCGCGCCCGGCCAATTTTTTTTTTATTATTATTATTTCAGACAGAGTCTCACTCTGTCACTCAGGCTAGAGTGCAGTGGCATGATCTTGGCTCACTGCAACCTCTGCCTCCCAGGTTCAAGCAATTCTCCTGCCTCAGCCTCCCGAGCAGCTGGGATTACAGGTGCAAGCCACCATCCCCGGCTAATTTTTGTATTTTTAGTAGAGACGGGGTTTCACCGGGTTAGTCAGGATGGTCTCGATCTCCTGACCTCGTGATCCGCCCGTCTCGGCCTCCCAAAGTGCTGGGATTACAGGCATGAGCCACCGCGCCCGGCCAATTTTTTTTTTATTATTATTATTTCAGACAGAGTCTCACTCTGTCACTCAGGCTAGAGTGCAGTGGCATGATCTTGGCTCACTGCAACCTCTGCCTCCCAGGTTCAAGCAATTCTCCTGCCTCAGCCTCCCGAGCAGCTGGGATTACAGGTGCAAGCCACCATCCCCGGCTAATTTTGTATTTTAGTAGAGACGGGGTTTCACCGGGTTAGTCAGGATGGTCTCGATCTCCTGACCTCGTGATCCGCCCGTCTCGGCCTCCCAAAGTGCTGGGATTACAGGCATGAGCCACCGCGCCCGGCCAATTTTTTTTTTATTATTATTATTTCAGACAGAGTCTCACTCTGTCACTCAGGCTAGAGTGCAGTGGCATGATCTTGGCTCACTGCAACCTCTGCCTCCCAGGTTCAAGCAATTCTCCTGCCTCAGCCTCCCGAGCAGCTGGGATTACAGGTGCAAGCCACCATCCCCGGCTAATTTTTGTATTTTTAGTAGAGACAGTGTTTCCCATGTTGGCCAGGCTGGAATCTAACTCCTGACCTCTCAGGTGATTTGCCGCCTTGGCCTCCCAAAGTGCTAGGATTACAAGCATGAGCCACTGCGCCTGGCTTTCAACCAAGTTTCGACAATCATAAACACAGTCATAAAATAAGTATTCCTTACACTTTTCCTCTTGCTGAGGGCTCATCTCACCACACAGACTTTATTCCTTTCTTAGGAGCTGTACTTCTTACTCTGTAGCAATTCTTTTCTCCCAGGGAGAAGCAGGAAGAGCTAGCAAGGAAGCATGCAAGGTTTGTCCTGTCTCTCAACCAAATTATGGAGAAAAAAGCCACCACCACTGTTTACATAAATGAGACTTATACCCAAATAAACTTGAAGAGAGAAGACATAGCATTGCAAAAAAAATGTATTCAAGAGGCAGAGGAGCTAATGGAAAAAGAAAGGGCAGAATATCTGATAAGAAAACAAGAGTTGACTGCACAGGTAAGTGGCATGATTTGTTCTTTAAAATACAATAATGTATAGAATCTGGAGCAGGAAACAGGAAATAATTTATTTGTCCTCAAGGCTGGCAAGCAGCCTCCGTGGTGTCTTCTGTGAACACCCTGGGAAAACGGGATGAGCGGGAGACTCAAGGACACTTCCGCTCTTGGGGAAGACGTTTGATTGGTAGCAGCATCTCAGTTCATGGGGAAGAATTTAAGTGACAGAATTTGTAACACTGGGGTGTCCCCTTGCTTATATGCAGCCATATAGGGACAAGAAATAGGCTACCATCTTATCCAGTTGCCTTTGATAACCCTGAAACTGTGTCTGTATGGACAGGACTAGGGTGTTCCGATAGGGCACCAGCCCAGCCCTGCTGCTCCTGATGAATGAGAGAGAGCAGAGGCCTGCAGTGGGGCCAGGCAGAACTGAGGGCCTTAAAGAGAAAACAATATTTCGAGACCAGCAAATTTGTGAGGATGGGGAGGGGATAACTACTGCATCTTTTTCTGCCACTGCGGGAGCTGAACTGCCTGCTGTGTCATGTTAATTAAAATTCAGCATCAGATCTGTAATGATTGTTTCTTCCTTGTTCTGCTCTGGTTGACTCGGGAGAGGTGGTTTTGATAAGAGGGTAACATCGTTCATTAGGGTCTAACAAGTGGTGGTGTGATAAAATGGTAAGAAGTTTTCCAGGATTACAAGCTGCTCTGTCTTTAATTATTTTGTTTACTCTGTGTTTAGCTGGTTTTATTTCCCATTAAATAACGTGAATTTAGATTCCCAGATAATTTCTTCAATCCTTCCATTGACTCTTCTTATCTGCTTAATACATTGTAAATCTGGTCACCACTGCTGTGGTGATTTACTATGAAATCACTACTGTGACAATTACTTTTATAATTAGTTATTAACAATCATTGTTATTATTGCTCTTATACATTTACTATTTCAATATTCAATAATTACAGTTTGGCCCTTGTGGCTCATGCTTTTTCCTGTGATACTGCAAAATAAGGAAACCCTTGTTTTTTGGTTTACTTTTTACTTATTACTATACTTGAATTGAATATGTTATACTGTTATACTTAAATTAAATATGAATTAGGTTGACACTGTTTTTAAAAGATCTTCTAAACTTTGTTGTGCTTATAGGCTTTCTAAATTGGTTTCTTATGCTTGTCACTATAGATTAATGAATTTAATAATATCTGTGAAATAAAGAGAGTGGAGACTTATAAAAGAAGAAAGAATTGGATAAATTACAAACTAAAATGTCAAAAATAAAAGAAACAGTTATTGTTTCCGCAGCGGTAAGAAACAATAATGTATTTTTAAGCCTTATCTAGGCACCTCAATAAAAAAGGAGTTGATTGTAATGCATCTTCATGTCATGCTGAGAGGATGTTTTCTCCACTTGAACATTTTCTGACACTTTCTTTAAAACGTTATGGTGCAATTGTGGTTTCCCCTTCAGGAATATCATGGGAAGAAGGAAATGTGGAATGCCTTAGATACAAACTGCATTTGATGGGCCAAAATACTGCGAAAATATTGATTTAAAAAAAGTACAGAACTAACCAAATGTATTGATATATATAACATTTCCATGAGATTGCTTCATTTTGTATAACAAAATGAATAACCATGAGCTGAGTCCTTAATTCTGAACGTGGAATAATAGAACCGAGTTTAGGCTCTGTATTGAGTACAGCAACATTAATATGTAAAGGAGACCATTTGTCTATTTAAATTAGAAAATACATCAGAGCTCTGCACTTCTGTTAAAAAAATTGTGATGACATTTACTGAACGGCAACACTGTGAGAAGTGTTTTGTGAGGATTATCTTTATTTGAAAGATAAGAAAACATAAGCTTATGGCGGTGACTATAATTGAAGTGGTTAATGTAAATACTACTTGTATGTTATTTAAAACAAAAATGCCTGTTAACTTCTTATCACAATTAATTGAACTGATGAGACTTTAGTATATTTTTTCTATGTGTCTTGAAAAATCACAAGCAAAACTATACTGGTACAACAGTAAAACTGAATATATGGGGTGGTTCTGCTCATTTTAATTACAATATATCTATTATGATATCCAATTACAAAGCATTAGTAAAATGAAAATTTTCTCTCAAATGTGTGTATTTAAAACATCATTATCTCTTTTAAATTTCAACATAGTAAGGAAGCACTAGGCCTACAGGAGAATAGAAAGGCTATATAAAACACGTTTTATCTGCATGCCCAAGCTCATATTTCCAGTTTTGGCCTCATAAATCATAAATCAAGCACACCACCAACTAACTTGGGAAAATGAAATATGTGTTCCTTAGCCTGTACTCCGAAGATCTCTAAGCCCAAATTATTTTGAAGGCAGCAGGAGTAAATTTGCCTCCAGGTCCTTCCCCACTCCCCACAATCCAGCCTGCCCACTCTCCTACCCCTCCATTGGTAGATAATAGTTATGGAAACACAGACTTGAGTATCACACAGAGCTGGGTTCAAATCATAGTTCTACAAATGTGAAGTTTCCTCATCTATAAAATGAAGTATTAATATTGCCTACTGCAGAGCGTTTTTGTGGAGATTAAATGAGGTCATGCCGATTAAGTGTTTTATATTTGGTAGTCTGTTGTCATTGTTGTTGGCTGAGGTTAGAAAACAGGATTTTGGCTATAGACTGAGACCACAAGGAATTTCAGATTAACTCTTACATGGGACGTCTCTGCAGCCAGGTAACGTTGATATGATGTTGGCAGAAAAAAATAATAGCATGGGATCCTGAAGGCGGCCTACCTGCCCAGGCAAGGAGGACTGAGGACTAAAGATAACAGATGTCAGGCCTATCAGGCCTTCAGCATGTATCCCTAATTCTGATGATTGATTAGAGGCCTCTCAACATTTGGCTCATTCTGATGGTAGTTCTACGACTCCAGTTAGCTCTGGAACTAGCTATGGGTACTCTAGAGAAAGAAACCGTTTTGAGTAGTTTTTACCCACCTCTCACACCTGGCGTGGTTGAGAGTGCCTCTATTCTCCCCACAGGTATATCTCTGATCCCACATTGTTGTCCAGGGTTAGATGGCATTAAATACTATGTCCATGGTAATTCTGCGTTGGAGAGAAGAGGCATTTTTTTGATCAGCCTTGTCTAAGCTCCATTGTCCCTCCCAAGCTGGAATGCAAACCGAAGGCTGAATAAGTTAGACTTTCCTTTTCTTGACCCCAAAATTACATTGCAAAAATGTCTGTTTCATTATGAATTTTCTCCATCAATTTTCCCTTCCTTTAAATCATAACATTTTTTCCACAGTATCCAATTATTCCATTTCCTAAATTTAGATTAAATATTAAGAAATAAAAATTCTTTTCAGCACGAACATAGCTATCAAGAGAGACAAAAAACCCAATTTGTTTTGACTTTTAAAAATAATACTCATTTTGGTATCCTGGGGATGATAAATGAAGATGATTGTGAACAATATGGATTTGTTTAATTTTTTTAAGTGTTTAGATGAAGTTAATTCTTGTCTCAAAAGTTGTAAAAATAGTTTTCACATTTCTCACTGCTGTAATTTAGCCATCTTCCCCTCTAAATTTTGGGGTTTTTCTGGATGATTTCAGATAATGATTTGTGTCCCAAGTCTTATTTTATAGAGAAACAATTATTAATGATTGATTTTTTTCCTTGAAGGACAACTCCCACATGTAAAAGCTGAATATTAAGTGGAAATTGAACTGCTGTTATGAATCACTGGGTGATGATTGATGGGCCATATTTTTATTTTAATTTTTAATAGGTCTTAGTGGATCCCACAATTTAGAGATAGGCACGACTACACGAATCAATAAGGATTGGGAAAACAGGTCAATGAGCTAAGGGAAAGCCCTGCAATTCTTGGAGGCTAAACTGTAAGTGTAATGCTTTATTTTTACCAAAGTGTTTTGGAGGACACGTTTAATATTGATATTATAATATAGTTAATATGCTATGTTTTCTTTTTTTAAAACATGTCTTTATTTGACATGAAAATTATATTCTCTTAGTTTACTAAAATAATGTGTAGGAAGCTTTGTAGAGTCACCTTTTCATTGTGAAATTAACTGATGATCAAGGAGAAAAAATTAAAAGATGCTGTCAGTGTGGGAAAGGAAAATTTACTCTTTGGAATGTATGTATTATTCTCATTTCAGTTCCGGACTCCCACTATAAAACAAAAATGGCCCATGGGGGATGGCATTAGTGGGGATGTATCATAGGCTAAACCCATCTAGCCATGCTGGTTAGGAGTTGTTCTTACCAAAAAGAGGACTTGGCCAAACTTTCTGAGAAAATAAAGGGAAGCCTCAGGGCAAAAACTGCTACACCAGGGACTAGAACCAGAAACGGAAGGAGGTCTTCCATCCATCCAAAGCCTCAGTCTGTTGCTTCATTTTTGTGAAAGTGTTTTATTCCTCTCTTTATCTGTATACGGTATTCTCTTCGTGGTGAAGCACATGCAATGTCTGCCTGTGCCAAATCCTTCTGAATTGACCTGGCACAGGTCCAAACAATCTTTTAAAGACTGGTCAATACACTCTCTCCCCCGAAAATCCCAGATTTCATATCGAATGTTGTTTGGCTCAAGCTTTGATTCCTGATTCCAATCATCTCTGCACAAGAAAGATGGAGTCTTATAACATTTCTTCCGGGGACTACTCCAAGTGGTTCACTGACAGGTTTTAAGAAACAAAATTGTGGACTGAGAAGATTCCCAAAAAGACTAGTAACCTCACATGCAGGAATCTGTTATAACCTTGGGTATTTCTATATACATTTGGAATATATTATAATTAAATTATAATAAAAGGTCTTTTTAAAAAAACCACATTGCAGATACAAATTGCGATCTACCATTCCATCAGGTTTGTAAAAAATAGGCATAATCTTTATCTTCAGTATCAGATTAAAAAATAAGGAAAGGCCTCAATTAATACAAAACTAAAAACTAAAAAAAAACTCTTTATTTGTGATTCATAGTATAGGTTTTTTACATATTTTTGGAAGAAAAACTAGACGAAAAAGGTCCATAAGGGAAGATATGGATTTCCTCAAAATTATTTCTAGGGCTGTATTAATAAAAACTCACTACATTGATGAAAATTTTTATTTTATAAGCGATCTTTCATGTTAAGTACATGTATTGAGGATCATTGGATCTTCCATTTGTAGTGGTTTATCATTATCTACAATCCCAGCTTTTTAAGAGTTTGGATTCATGTAGGAATCTCACCAAAGAAAAGTGCTTTATATTTAATGTAGTGATCGAGGATACAAGTTATCCTCCTTTTATTCAAAACTTTACTCTTTCTTCTCTATTACCTGAAAATTAAAAGAAAGTTCCTTTTATTCTATTTTCTTCCTTAGCTGATTTCCTCTGTCTGTGAAGATAGGGGAGGCAACCTAGTTCCCGCTTGGTGGATTTGAAGAATCAGTGCTGTTTTATAAGATTTCTATAAGAAATTATACAAGAAACTAAAATAATTTGCACGACACATTTTCCTATCAATACTTAACCCTTCATTTTCCTTCATGAAATCTTTAACTTGCAAGCTGGTTAATAGCACTGTTACCTATTTTGAATTCAAAATACTGAGGAAAACAAAATCACTCAACCACGAGTTTAAATTCCATGTATGTTTGGACAAATAAGAGTCACTCAAATGCTCCATAAATCCACAGGAGGCACTGTGGTTTGATCCTTGTTCTTTCTTATCATTGATATCCAGTGTGATTACACAGATAAAGGTGAATCCAACGCCTACCTTTCTAAATCGCTATGGTGTTTCTTTGGCATTCAACTGGTTTTCAGCATATGAGAAATGTGAAAGTTAACTGTTGTATATAAATGACATCCAATTTGTGGCCTAGAGTATATCCTTGCCATTAAAGTGTATGAGAGTATGAAAACTATAGATGCTTTTTTGGACTAACATGGTTTCAGAATTGCCACGGTTACCAATGACTTCCATCCTGTTAAACTTTAGTGGTCTAGTCAATTCCTGAAAGTTCTCAAATTCATAATAGAATTTGACAGTTTATCACTTCCATCTTCTTGAAGTACTTCCTTCACTTAGCTTCCTAAATATCATGTTTTCACTGATCACACTGGTTGCTGCTTTTTAGGATCCTTTAATTGTTCCAATTCTTTTTTACGACTCTAAATTTCAAGTTCTCAGTCCTTCACTATTCTCTGCTCATACCCTTCCTATGTGATTTTATTCAGTCTCATGGCTTTAAATACTTTCTTTACCTCAATGACTTGAGCTCTAAATGCAGATACTATATACCTTACTTGACCTCTCCACTTGGAAGATGTCTATTATACATCTCAAACATAACATGTCCTGAACAGACTCTTGAATTCTCACCTTCCTGAAACAGCTCTTCCCACAGTCTTCCATTATCACTTAATGTGGCACTGCCATTTACCTAGTTAGTCCAGCCAAAAGCCCAGAGGCCATCTGCCATTTCTGCTTTCCTCACTACCCAACCCCGACTCAACTCTTACTCCAGCCAAATCCAGAGTCACGCCCTATTGCCTTCATCTTCAAAATATATGCTGAATATGTCTATTTCTTACCACTACCACCACTGTAGCTTTATCCTGAACAGCCATGATCTCTTCTGGACCACCACCAGAGCCTTCTACATGATCTTCCTCCACAGTTGTCTTTCTCCACAAAGTAACCAGAATCATCCCTACAAGATGTCCATAGGTTCATGTTGCTCTTCCGCTTAGATAATCTATTCCTGTTCCTTTCAGAATAAAATCTGAACTTCTAGCCTGACCTTAACACACCACATGATCTGGTTCCAGTCTATGTCTCCAGCCTCACCATCCTTCTTCCTCAAACACACCAAGCTTTTGCCTGCCTCTGTCTTGTCACCTGATGTTTCTTCCACCTGAAAAGCTCTTCCTTCAGATCTTCATGTGGCTGGCTCCATCTTAACATTTAGGTCTTTCACAGGTCATCCCAAAAAGGTCTTCCTTGACCACCTGTCTAGAGCTGCATTCTTGCTCTCGGGATCCTTTTATGGTCTACCTTATTTTGTGTTCTTAGGAGCACTTAATAGTATCTGAGATATATTACTTATTTTTTGATAACTTGCTTATCTCCTGATCTCTCCATGGAATGTAGTTTTCATGAGGGTAGCGACCTTGCATATGCTGTATCCCTAGTACCTGAAACATATCTGGCAGCGTGTGTGTTCAATAATTGCTTCTTAAGTGAAAGAATAAATAAATGAAATATTAATTCATCAGTTCAAAGGAGTATACATTTTTGCTTATTTTGATAAATATATACATAAATATGTTATATGGGGAGATGGGGACTGGGACTTTTTGATTTCATAAGTAAATATGACTTTTCTGGAAAGTATGTTCTTATATGAATCTGTTTGGCTTCCTTTGTTCATAGGTGTTTTTTTGCAGATAACAAAGAAAAACTGGATGATACATCTAATGATGAAAAAAATGAATTCCTGAACAAGATAAAACAGGTAAGAAGGCAGAAGTAATGACTTTTAGATTATAATTACATTTCATTTTTAGTTAATATTTAAAATATGTGTGAGAAATATAGAAGTTTTCAAAAGGATATTTTTCATTGACCAATAATATGGTCATTTGTAGTAATGTTAAACATTTTATCTCTTCCTAAAGTACTTTAAATATATGAAAGAGCAAAGGTTGGCCACCTACAGAGGAACTGTTTTTTGGTAACTTTCCATGTGAGTACAGGTACGTTAGGAATATCCATGATTAATGGATTAATGGATATTTTTCATGTGAATTATTTAGAAAGTTAGAATCTTCTTGCTGTTGTGTGCTGCACCTGTGAAGTGCAGCAACCTGCTCTACACTTAAGAATATTCTAAATATTATATATCATATCGTGATGGTTAATACTGAGTGTCAACTTGGCTAGATCAAAGGATGCAAAGTGTTGATCCTGGGTGTGTCTATGAGGGTGTTGCCAAAGGAGATTAACATTTGAGTCAGTGGGCTGGGAAAAGCAGGCCCACCCTTAATTTGGGTGGGCACCATCTTAATCAGTTCGTGCGGCCAGGATATAAAGCAGGCAGAAAAACGTGGAAAGACTAGACCAGCTTAGCTTCCCAGCCTACATCTTTCTTCCATGCTGGACGCTTCTTGCTCTCGAACATCAGATTCCAGGTTCTTCAGCTTTGGTACTTGGACTGGCTTCCTGGCTCCTCAGCTTGCAGATGGCCTATTGTGGGACCTTGTGATTGTGTGAGTTAATACTCCCTAATAAACTCTCCTTTATATATACATCTATCCTGTCAATTCTGTCCCTCTAGAGAACCCTAATACACATATTATAATATAATATTCTAAATACTTATTTAGAAGTATTTGAGTCAGATTTAGCCCCCAGGAGAATTCACTAGACATTTTTCAAACTTAGGTTAAAAAAAAATCATATCATAAGTAGATAATCATGTGGGTAAACCAAAATTTAGCCTCAAAACATTCGGTGAATCATTCATTATGATAGTGAAAAATTGGAGGTGAGGGTGAGTAATACAATTAAAATTCAACAAAAAGGCCTTGATTAAGTAAGTATCCGTATTGCTCATAATATGTTATTGAGTGACAAATACTATATTATAAAACAGTAAGCTGGGCATGGTGGCTCACACCTGTAATCCCAGCACTTTGGGAGGCCTAGGTGAGTGGATCACCTGGGATCAGGAGTTCGAGACCAGCCTGACCAATATGGTGAAACCCCATTTCTACAAAAGTACAAAAATTATCTGGGTGTGGTGGTGGGCACCTGTAGTCCCAGCTACTCAGGAGGCTGAGACAGGAAAATTGCTTGAACATGGGAGGCAGAGGCTGCAGTGAGTTGAGATTGCACCACTGCACTCCAGCCTGGGCAACAGAGAAACAACAGCATGTATGATATGATCCCGTTTAATTACTTATATACACAAATACACATATACACTACACATAACTGAAATTTTTCTTGTCCCTTGTATTGAAGGAGATATATCCTTAGTATCTCTTCCCCATACCTCATATGTCCAAACTTAATTTCCTTTCTTTTCTTTTATTCCTTTTTTTTTTTGAAACATAGTCTCACTCTATCACCCAGGCTAGAGTGCAGTGGCGTGATCTCAGCTCACTGCAACTTCTGCCTCCTGGGTTCAAGCAATTCTCCTGCCTCAGCCTCCCAAGTGGCTGGGATTACAGGCTTGTGCCATGATACCTGGCTAATTTTTATATTTTTAATAGAGACAGGGTTTCATCTTGTTGGTCAGGCTAGTCTCAAACTCCTGACCTGAAACAATCCACCCACCAGGCTGGAGTGCAGTGGCACAGTCACAACTCACTACAGCCTCAACCTCCCAGGCGTAGGTGATCCTTCTGCTGCAACCTGCTGAATAACTGAGAACACAGGCACTCACCACCATGCCCAGCTAATTTTTAAATTATTTGCAGAGACAAGGTCTCTTTATGTTGCCCAGGCTGGTCTCAAACTCCTCAGTTCAAGCAATCCTCCTACCTTGGTCTTCCAGAATGCTGGGCATTACAGGCGTGAGCCACCACCCCTGGCCACACATACTTAATTTTAATCGTTCAGGACTTAGGTCAGGTACACTCTGTCTACATCCGCTATCTTTGTTTTGCCCAAGTCAACCAGGATATAAAATTTACATTTTTCACTAGTTTCTAAAACAAATTTAATTACACTAAGCATTTCATGATCTATTGCAAGCTCTGTTGGAAATTTTAGTAGTCATGGGGAGAAATCCTGTTGCAGAGCACAAAGCCATCTTGTTCACTACCTTTTCTTTCTCTCACAGTTCCTCATCTATCTTCTTGCTGTAGGATACCACCCCACATACAAATTCTTCTGCCTCTTTTACAAAGTCTCTGCACCCATGCCCTGAGGCTCATCAGGGATATCAAAGGCAGCTCCCTCCCAGAAGAATGATTTGTACCAATTAAATGCTTTCCATTTTTGCTTTTGTGAGCTATCACCATTAGAGATGGCTTCCCCTCCGGGCTACTGTGATTCTTTTAGTTGCAAGGATACCTAACAACAGACAGAAACCAGACAAGGTTGGTTTGTTGGCTGGTTGGTTGGTTTCAAATTTGTCCTTCATTTTCTGAGCAAAATATTATTTTTCTTCCCATTTATTTCCTACTGCAGAAGCTATTAGATAACTTTCTGACAATAACTCCACATTGTCTAGCCCACATGATTTTCTGAACAGTCTAAGACCCCTAAACTGGCATGGCTTACTTGGTCAAAGAGTTTCCCATTAATCCTTAGCCCTTAGCCAAATGCCATGGTTGTGAGTGAGTGATCACTTCAAAGAGTGCAGGGCTCTGGCCTATTTATTATTTTCACTAGGTAGAAACTATGGGCTCTTAATGACATCCAATCATAATTCTCATGAGTTACTGGAGGAACATTCAAAGATTGACATTAAACTAAGATTTAACCTTTTTTTCCCAGCCTCTCCACTACCCCACTGGCCCCTGGCAACCACCATTCTACTCTCTACTTCTGAGTTCAGTTTTTTTTAGATTCTGTGTAAAATTGGGATCATGTAATATTTGTTTTTCTGTACCTGAATTATTTCACTTAACATGATCATGATGTCCTCCAGGTTCATCCATGTTGTCACAAATGACAAGAATTTCTTCTTTTTTAAAGCTGAATATATTCAATTGTGGATGTGTATACCAGATTTTTTTTTTATCCATTCATCTGCTGATGAACACTTAGGTTGATTCTACATCTTAGCCACTCTGAATAGTGCTGCAATGAACATAGAAGTACAGATATCTCTTTACATACTGATTTCATTTCCTTGGGATATATACCAAGCAGCGGCATTTTGGATTGAACTTCTGTTATTATAAAATATTACACATTACAGAACAATACATAAACCACAAATATACAATATTTATGACATATTTTTGATGAATATAATTTATTAATTTTAATGAAGCCAAGTTTATCAATCTTTTTCTTTTTAGTTAATGTTCTCTATATCCTATGCCATGAGAATATTCTCTTCTGTTACCATTGAGAAGCTTTGTTGTTTGACCTTTCCCGTTTAATACTATGAACCATCTGGAATTTACGTGTGTGTGCTTTGAGATAGTGGTCAAGATTCGTATTTTTCCATAAGGTTGTCCGGTTAACCAGCACCATTTACTGAGAATACAATCCTTTCCTTCACTACATTGTGGTCATACTATTGTCATAAATCAAGTGTGGACCATAAATATATATGTGGATTGTTGACTCTATTCATTTGAACTATTCATCTCTCCTCACACTAAAAGAATATTGTCTTAATTAGTACTTTTAAATGAGTTTTTATGGCTAGTGGTATAAATCCTTTACCTTTGTTCTTCCAAATTGTTCCAGCTATTCTTGACCTTTTTAATTTTGTCATGTTCTTCCAAAAAACCTGTCTGGATTTTGATTGGGATTGCGTTAAATCTGTAAATCAGTTTGAAGAGGGTTTCACATTTTCACAGTATTGAGGCTTCCAATCCATTAACATGGCATATGTCTTTTGTTTTAGATCTTCTTTGTTCCCTTTGCCATAGCTGTTCAGTTTCACTATGATGTGTCCAAATTTTCTTTTCATTTTTCCTCCTTGGGATTTATTTGACTTCTTAAATCTGAGAATTTCTATTTTTCATATGTCCTGCAAATTTTTCAGCCATTATGTGCTCACCTGTTTCTTTTGTCCTGTTCTCCCTGTATTGCCCAGGCTGGTCTCTAACTCGTGGGCTCAAGTGATCCTCCCACCTCTGCCTCTCAAAGTGCTAGGATTACAGGCACAAGCCACCATACCAGGGCTACAGAAGATTTTCATTGCTTTTTCTTACAGTGTTGATTTTGCTCAAATGTTTAGAAACTGTACATATTTATTCATCTTTTAATTGTGCTTTTTTTTTTTTTTTTTCCCGAGACAGTATCTTGCTCTATCACTCAGGCTGGAGTACAGTGGCATGATCATGGCTCACTGCAGCCTTGGACCTCCCAGTCTCAAGCAATCCTCCCACCTCAGCCTCCCAAAGTGGTAGAATTACAGGTGTGAGCCACTGGAGCCAGCCTTAATTGTGCATTCTTCCTGTCTCTTCTGTTTACTGAGCCTGCATGTAGTAATTTTGTGGGAGATGCTGGGTGCAATGGCATGCCTGTGATCCCAGCTACTAAGGAGGCCAAGGTCGGGGGATCATTTGAGCTTAGAAGTTTAAGACCAACCTGAGTGACATAGTGAGATGCTCTCTCCAAATAGAAAAAGAAAAAGAAAAAAAAAAAAAGAATTTTGTGGCAAGAGTGGAATATGTTGATTGGGCTTATACATGGTAGGGAGTGGGAGGGATGTATGTCAGGAAGAGGACCTGTCTTGTCTTAGGTATGGCAATTCTATACCCAATTCTAGACTCCTGGGAATAGTTGCTGCCTGTGGTACTCACCGGTTTGGTTTGGAGGAAATCTCCACTACAGTTGGCTGATTAGTATAAGCGTCAGAAGTAAGGGGATAGTTGAAGCAAATACTCCAGATACAGTTGCTCAATTGGCCACCCCAGGGAATGGCCCAGGGCCTTCTTTTCTTTGTATCCATTACCTCTGACTTTAGGGTGGAGTTCTTTCTGAACCCTTCTACTTTTGCAACAGCCTTTTGGTGCAAGACTTTTTAATGCTAGTGTCAATCTTTTTCTGAGACTCCAATTGTATGTATGTGATTATTTGTATTAATATATGTATCCTCTACATATCATACCCACTTTAATGTATTTTCTACTTTTTGTCTCCCATTCCTGTATTCTAAGCAGAGTGGTCTTATTTGAATTCTTAATTTTAGTTATTGTATTTTTATTTGATTTTATTTATTTATTTTTTTTTTTGAGATGGAGTCTCGCTCTGTTGCCCAGGCTGGAGTGCTATGGCGCCATCTCAGCTCACTGCAACCTCCACCTCCTGGGTTCAACCAATTCTTCTGCCTCAGCCTCTGGAGTAGCTGGAACTATAGACACGTGCCACCATGCCTGGCTAATTTTTGTATTTTTAGTAGAGATGGGATTTTGCCATGTTGACCAGGCTGATCTCAAACTCCTGACCTCAGGTGATCCACCTGCCTCAGCCTCCCAAAGTGCTGAGATTACAGGCATGAGCCACCACGCCCGGCTGGTATTGTATTTTTCAACTGGTAATTGTTTGGTACCTTTCAAATCTGCCGTATCACTCATTACCATTTCTAATTCCCTGTCATCATTTTCAAGCATGTCTAATATTTCTTTAATCATAATAAGCATAGTAGTTTTATAGTTCAGTGTCTGATAATTTCAATGTCTTATGTCTTTATGGGTCTGTAGTCTGTTTCCGTAGTGTGTTGTTTCTGCCAGTGTTTGTCCATGCTCTTATTTCCTTCTGTTCCTGGTGGAAAATTGTATACTGGACATTGTACTTGAACAAAAAATGTTTGTGCTATGGTTTGGCTCTGTGTCCCCACCCAAATCTCATCTTGAATTGTACTCCTGTAATTCCCACATGTTGTGGGAGGGACCCGGTGGGAGATCATTTGAATCATGGGGGCAGTTTCCGCCATGCTGTTCTTCTGGTAGTGAATAAGTCTCATGAGATCTGATGGTTTTATCAGGGGTTTCTGCTTTTGCATATTCCTCATTTTCTCTTGCCACCACCATGTAAAAAGTGCCTTTTGCCTCCTGCCATGATTCTGAGGCCTTCCCAGCCATGTGGAACTGTAAGTTCAATTAAATCTCTTTTTCTTCCCAGTTGCAGGTATGTCTTTATCAGCAGTGTGAAAATGGACTAATGCAGTTTGTAAAAACAGTTTGAGGATTAAAATAATGGTGTGTTTCCCAGGAACAGTTTACATTCACTTCTGTCAGATGGGTAGGGTGTTACAAGTTCCAAGCTACCTTAATCCGTGCTAAGCATGCCTGGTGATCAAAGTCAAGTTGGACTTGTTAACTTTCAATTTACCTTTATCCAGAGGGTGAAGCTCTTTGGAATCCCAGACTAAAATAGTGGGAGGTTTATGTAGGCTCAACACCTGGATGAGCATTACATGTTGGCTTTTGTTCCACTTGCCATGCAAAAAAACCCAAAACTTGGTTTTCAAGTGGTTTTTTCTATGTTAGTAAATGTCTTCAGGGCAAGAGGAACTTTAAGTGCTAACCTTACCATGCTGGATTCTTGCGTTCTCCTAGAATTAGGCCTAGTATTTCCCTATTATCCTTTATTTATTTTTTATATTTTTAGATTCAAGTACGTGTGCAGGTTTGTTACAATGGTATATTGCATAATGCTGAGATTTGGGCTGCTAATGATCCCGTCACCCAAGTTGTGAACATCATACCCAATAGGTAGTTTTTCAACCCTTCCCCACTTCTCTCTTCACCTTTTTGGAGTCCCAAGTGTCTATTGTTCCCATCCTTGTGTCCGTGTGTATCTAATGTTTAGCTCCTACTTATACATGAGAACATGCAGTATTTCATTTTCTGTTTCTGCATTAATCCACTTAGGATAATGGCCTCTAGGTGCACCCATGTTGCTGGAAAGGATATGATTTCATTCTTTTTTATGGCTGCATAATGTTCCGTGGTGTATAATTACCACATTTTCTTTATCCAATCCACTGTTCATTGGCAACTGGGTTGATTCCATGTCTTTGCTATTCTGAATAGTGCTGCAATAAACATGAGTGCAGGTATCCTTTTGGTAGAATAATTTATTTTCCTTTGGGTATATACTCAGTAATGAGATTGCTGGGTTGAATAATAATTCTATTTTGTTTTTTGAATAATTTTTTATTGTCTTATGAGTTCTTCAACACTTCTACAAATATTTTTTCATGTAGCTATTTTAGTTGTCCTCAGATAGAAGGTTGTTTTCAACTATTCAGCCCATTGTTTCTGCTAAATATGACTTTCTTACCTCGTTTGAAGCAATGTAATAAGCAAAATTTCTGATCTTGTATAGAACACTGGTGGGTACTATGTTTTGTCCTCAAATAGAAATATTTCACAAGAAGCAAGCATAATATCAACTCAAAGATGTTTTGAGGAAGAGCTGAGGATGTTACATTTTCTTTTTACATTTTCTATAGTTTATATTCTGGAAAAAGGACATACAAAATTGCGGA
The DNA here is from genome assembly GCF_001698545.2 of Rhinopithecus bieti. NCBI lineage: Eukaryota > Metazoa > Chordata > Mammalia > Primates > Cercopithecidae > Rhinopithecus > Rhinopithecus bieti. Next base: position 1,586,442 of record NW_016837625.1, on the reverse strand, counting down.
GCAGGCACAGTTTATTCATCCCATTTTGCATTTCAATATGGATTATTACTGTATGCTTTTGCAGCAGGGCTTACTATTTTTCTGTACTTAAAAGCAAATTTATAGTAGAGGTCCCAAAGTATACAATTGCACGTTTGCTATAGAATTAAATCACTCAGCATTTATGGCATATTCACGGTGGGCTAAGCAATATACCAGGTGCTCTCTGAGTTGCCACCTGATGCAGATGGCCTCAGAGGAGCAGTGAAGCCAGTTCTCCCATTCTCCTCCTTTGTTTTTCTCTAGCTGGTTGAAACACTGCATGCTGCTCGTGTGGAATACAAAGACCTACGAGAGAAAATGAAAACTCTTGCCAGACAATATAAGATTGTTTTAAGTGAGGAAGAAAAAGCTTTTTTGCAAAAACGAAAGATCTATGATGAGTATGTCTTTACCCACACGTGTGATTCAACATGCCATCGTTATGGGGTGCTTTTCTTACTATCAAAGTGGTGGCTCCACACTTAAACTTATCCTAGTTTTAAAATCTATTGACAAAAATGAAAACGTTTGCTATCATTACTGGTTTCTGTCTCAGCAGCTCAGGCTGCCATAACAAAATACCATAGACTGGCTGGCTTAAGCAACAAAATTGATTTTCTCACAGTTCTGGAGACTGGAAGTCTGAGTGAGGGCCCTTTTCTAGCTTACAGCCACCCAGCTGCTTTCTCTCTGTGTCTTCACAGGGTAGAGAGAGAACACGCTGTCTGTCTGGTGTCTTTCTTTTATAAGGTCCCACCCTCATGTCCTCATCCAAACCTAATCACTTCCCCAAAGGCCCCATCTTTATAATATGCTCAAACATTATCATGACACTAACCCCCCACAATGTTCCTTTCTGCCATTCTAAAGCACTTTAAATTTTAATTTTTTCTGATGAAAAAAGTAATGCCTGTACTTGATTTTTAAATTCAAATATATGAATGTATAACTTAGAGAGTAAAAATGACCCAACTCTATTTCTTCATCATGTTGTGGGTTAGAGTTTCAACACATAAATTCTGGAGGTGGGGGAGGCACAATTCAGTCCACAGCAGTTTGGAAGATGAGTGACTTAGATCAAATACTTTCTGTTACAGGCAGCTTCCTTCCTATCAATATCTGGGCATTTGAACAAGACTATAAACTTCTCTGAGCCTCATTATTTTCTCCTGCAAGTTGAGACAAAAAAATAACTACTTGAAACCCCATCTCTACTAAAAATACAAAAAATTAGCTGGCACGGTGGCACGTACTTATAATCCCAGCTACTCTGGAAGCTGAGGCAGGAGAATTGCTTGAACCCAGGAGGTGGAAGTTACAGTGAGCTGAGATCACACCATTGAGATCACACCATTGAGATCACACCATTGCACTCCGGCCTGGGCGACAAGAGCCAGACTCTGTCTCAAAACAAAACAACAACAACAACAACAAACCTTATCAGTCCACACACTGAGAGGAGCACTTTACCTCTTATTAAATTCATTCATCCATTGAGCTAGGCATTGCAATTCTCATTTTATAGCTGGTGAAACGGAAGCTTATTCACAGGTGAAGCTAATTGTTAGCTGTTATTAAGATCACACTCTGATTAATAGGTAGAGCCAATATGCAAAATTAGTCTGACTGACTCCTTCACCTTCCACAGAAGAACATGACAGAACTGATAAGCACATTAGGAGAGACACACCCACTCAGAGAGATGGAGCACTACACAACTGTTCCTGTTTTGTGGTTACTATTGTGCTGAATGTTCTTTCAGTGGCTTGGGAATTTTCATAAATTTTATAAAAATCCTATGTGTAGGCTGGGCGCAGTGGCTCACGCCTATAATCCAGCACTTTGGGAGGCCAGCATGGACTGATTGCATAAGACCAGGAGTTTGAGACCAGCCTGGGCAACACAGGGAAACCCCATCTCCACAAAAGTACAAAAATTAGCTGGGAAAAAATTTGAAAAAAAGAAAATCCTATGCATAAATTTAGATCTAGCTACTACCAGCAAAAAGACTTTGTTTCTATTTTTTAATAATTTAGCAAATAGCTTATGATCTGAACTTTCAAAACTATTTTTGAAATTCTTATTTGTGTTTGCATGTTTGATTATGTCAGCCTTCAACAAATAACTCTGTTTTTCATGATAGAAATCAGAAACAGCTGACATTTATTACTCAGAAAGAATACTTTCTGTCACAAAAGAGAGTAGACATCAAAAATATGGAAGAAGGACTCATCACACTCCAGGAACTTCAACAGTATGTTTGTTGCCTTTGAAATTTTTTATCTTTACTTTCTCTGCATTTATTTTTTAATAAATGATAGCAATAAATCTATGTTGATTTCTAACATACTACAGAAACAGAAGTTTATAACTAGCTCTCTCTGTTTCACAGTCTAGAAGTCATTCTCATGGACTTTTTCATTGAAAGGATAGACAGGTTCTGAATTCTATGGGAGCTCCTGGGCCCCAGGAATGGACCAGTTGGGGTGGAGTGGCAAGAATGTGCCTGAACGTTGTCACAACACTGAGTCCCATTGATGTTCATTTCTGCATTCTAAGGCATTTTAATTTTAATCTTTTTCTGATTAAAAAATAATACCTATATATGATTTTAAAATTCAAATGTAAAATGCATAACTTAGAGAGTAAAAGTTACCCTAATCTCTCCATCTCTCCACAGGCATAATCACTGTTAACAGTTTACTATATATGCTTTCAAATATGTATTTATATGTATGTATCCAAAAATTGGATTATACTCTACTATAACTGAATTTGTTCCACTTAAAATTATAGCTAGGAGGAGGATAAAACAAATTAGGTAAAATGGTAATGGTTGGAGAAGTTGGTGAAGGATATATGGGAATTCTTTGTACTATTTTTTATGCTTACCTGTTGAGTTTGAAACTATTTCAAAACAAAGAGAATATATATATATATACACACACACACACACACACAAATATCTTTTCTCTAACTGCATAGTATTCTATAGTATAATACACATTATACTATATTGTATTTAACCAGCACTCTATTGATGGAGATTTACTTTTGTCTGTTGCCTATATTACAAATATTTGAAGTTAACATATCTCTCTCTACCTGTATGACTTTTTTAAAAATTTGTAATAAAGTCCTAAAAGTTGAAGTGCTGGATCAAAGGAGGATGCATATTTTTCACTTTTATAATGATTGTCAAAATGACCTATGTAAATATTCTACGATTGTACACATTAAGACTGAGCGTAAGGCAGCTTATAGTTCAGTTGGGCAGAGAAGCAAGACTAACACATTTGAAGTAATTAATGAACCACATATGATGGTGAAAAATAAACCACGTATGACAGTGAATTATAAAAAACAGTCAGGCATGAAAGTGAAATCAAGGAGTCCTTCGTTATACAGGATTTAAAATTTGAACTAGACCTTTAAAAGCAAGTCAGATTTTTCTGTGCTCATCGTATGGGGAAATAATATCACCACAGAAAGGGAGACACATGATTTAAATACAGGACAATGAAGAAGCTAGCTTATAGAAGTAAGATAGGTGGTGATGCAAATTCAAGCACGTACCAACAGAAATCCAAACAGAGAAAGAAACATGAGAACAGGTATGTTTCTAGTTTGTTTAAGAGTGTTTCCTATGCTAAGTTTTATTTATGAATATTTCTTTCAAAAGATATAAAGCAGCATTTTACTTATGTGGCTTTCAATTCATTTCTGTCCAAGAAGCACTTCATAGGGAAAAGGCAGGGCAGGGGATAAAAATAAAGGCTTCTGTCACCTATGTTGGAATCTTCACATTTCCATCCATCCTACCGCAAGAAAATCTTCTATCCTTAGTTACTACTTTTCCCCAGCTCAAGAAACTATATTGGCTTTCTGAATTATATATTATATCAAATCAGAGCTCAATCTAGGGTCTGGAGTTCCTCAACAATGTGTCAACCTTACTTCCTCTTGTGTCATAGGGTTATTCTCTCCTTCATGTCCTCTGTATACAGCAAGCCTACCTTATGTCATAACAGAAGCCTAACTTGCTGTTCCTTCCCTCTCTGTATTTGCAAATGATGACACCCTTTCCTTGGTAAGATTGCACCTCCATTCTGACAATCCACATTCCTCCCTCTGAGAAACATTAACCTCTAGTAACACTTTGTCAATTGCCTCCCTAGAAATCTCTTCTCTATCCTTGGCTATTCACCACAACTGTTGCCGAATCAGTTTGCACTAACACAGAATTGTAATTGTCTATCAATCTGCCACTGAAATGTTTAGTTGTTTCACAAGGCTTATTTTGTCTCCCTATTAGACTATAGCCTTACTGAGCATACAAATTATACATAAAGAGTCTATTGTATATTCTAACAGTTCCCACAAATGCAAAATCCAATATGTTTTCTTTTAGAGCAACAAAACAGTGTATCAGCAACAAATCAAAATCCTGAGTGCTAACCTGGAAAGAGAAAGTCAGAGATGGTAAAAAAAAAAAAAAAAAAAAAAAAAA
>NW_016837625.1:1525344-1581648 GCF_001698545.2 Rhinopithecus bieti | reverse complement strand
AAAAAAAAAAAAAAAAAAAAAAGGTTTATTTGTGTTTTGTGTTATCAGCAGTATATGTTATCTTAATGAACAATGCAAAATACTTGTTGTTACTAGAACCCAAGGGAATGATTTTCCTAAATGATGTGTAAATTATCTCAGATCTAGATGTATTGGTTAATTTGCTTTTTTTTTTTTTTTTTTTGGCATTGAACAGAACCAAAGTTTTCCATTTCAATCAAGTGCAGACACCAAAGAGTAAAATTGCTAATATTTGTGCAATGCCTTTTGCTCATCCAGGCCTCTTTGTGAACCAGTAGGGGAGGTGACAGGTGTGATAAGAGAGGAAGGTGGCATGAAGGCTACCGGCTCTCCAGATGGCCTGCTTTGGTTGCTGTCCTTATTAGCTCTGTGACCAAGGCTAAGTTATTTAATAACTTATCTTTGCTCCCATCCCTATAAAGTGGAGAAGGATAACAGTACCTACCTTATAAAGTAGCTGTGAATGTAAATGAGATGATACATGTAAAATACTGTATTTAGATCAGTGCAGCTAAAAAGCTTTTGCTTATACTTAGTTGCATTATATTATCATTGTTGTTGTTGTTATTGTTAGTATTGTTATTATTATTTTGAGAGAGAATCTTGCTCTGTCGCCCAAGATGTAGTGCCGTGGTGCCATCTTGCCAAACTGCAACCTCTTCCTTCCAGGTTCAAATGATGCCTTGGCCACCAGATTAGCTGGGACTACAGGCATGCACTACCATGCCCAGCTAATTTTTTTTTTTTTTTTTTTTTTTTGAGATGGAGTCTCACTCTGGGGCCCAGGCTGGAGTGCAGTGGAGCGATCTTGGCTCACCACAACCTCCGCTTCCCAGATTCAAGTGATTCTCCTGAGTAGCTGGGATTACAGACACGTGTCATCATGCCCGGCTAATTCTTGTGTTTTTAGTAGAGACGGGGTTTCACTATGTTGGCCAGGCTGGTCTGAAACTCTTGGCCTCAAGTGATCTGCCCACCTCGGCCTCCCGAAGTTCTGGGATTACAGGCATGAGCCACCGTGCCCGGCTAATGTTATTATTGCATGTGCACTTAAAGACTCTAATTGCATTTTTTTTTTTTTTGAAATGGAGTTTCGCTCTTGTTGCCCAGGCTGGAGTGCAATGGCACAATCTCAGCTCACCGCAACCCCCGCCTCCCTGTTGCAAGTGATTCTCCTGCCTCAGCCTCCCAAGTAGCTAGGATTACAGGCCTGTGCCACCACATCTGCCTAATTTTTTTGTATTTTTAGTAGAGACAGGGTTTCTCCATGTTGGGCAGGCTGGTCTTGAACTCCTGACCTCAGGTGATCTGCCCTCCTCAGCCTCCCAAAGTGCTGGGATTAACAGGTGTGAGCCACCGCGCCTGGCCCTAATTGCACATTTTTACCATTCTTCAAATATGTAGCTTTTTAATGTTGTGGTGGAGAAAAATTTGAGAACCCAGAAGTCTGAAATCTATTAGTAGCACATCCAGTAATTTAGATAATTCTATCACTATTTCTGCCTGGGCCTCGTTTTCCACTTTGCCCTAAGCCTTCCTCATTTCTATCCTTTACCTGAAGGAGGCAAGCTGCCAAGTGTGGTTTGTTCACTGTTCTATTGGACGTGCAGATGTAACTTCTTACTCTGAAGCAACTTGCAGAGACAGAATTGAGGAAGTTAATGTTTTATCTTACTTTTTCATGCAATGTGTGTAGTCTGCAACACTAATAGTGCAAACAATTTTGTGTAGTCATGGTATGACTTGTTTGCTTTGAATTTCTTCATCTTTTTAGTAAACTGCTATGCCAACTTAATGGCAATTCTTTTTGTTCTAATCTGTAGTGTTATAACTCAGTGGAAAATAGCTTGCTTGAGAAAAAAGCATGCACGTTGGACAGCCAAGATAACAGCTGAAATACAAGCTATTACAGAAAAAATTCAGAATGCAGAAGCTAGACGAATTGAATTACTTAACGAGGTAAGGGAACTGAAGGAACTTAGAATTAGTCCCCTACATTTCATATCAGCAATTCTCCTTCAATATTTAATTAAATCCTATCTTATTAAAAAGTATTTTCCTTTCTGCTGATTTCATGTTTAGAGTGAGTTATTTAATTTTCTTAGGAAATGTATTCATTTGCTGTATATTAACTAGAGAGAATTAGCAAATACAGTAGAATATGCTTTTGAAGCATGTAACCGGAAACTTACTTGAGGTTAGTCTTTAGGGGAATTACCTCTAAAAATATGAGCCCATGTATCATTTTTTTAAGCTTTTATATTTACCCTCTGCTCACCCACTGTCCTCTACCCTCCCCACTCCTCATGTCATATTTATAAAAATATCATTTGGTGAAGAACTTAATTTCTGGAGGAAAAAGTATTACTCTCAGTGGTTGCTGAGAAATTATATGAACTGAAATCAGAAGCAGGTCTCATGCAAAGAGATATTAATTTCCTGGCTATTTGAAAATGTAAGGCTGATCACTACAAGAGAGATGACAAATTTTCATTTTTCTCTAATTAGACCAGTTTCAGAGAAAAGGAGATCAATGACTTTGTGGCACAGATTGAAAAACTTAAAATAGAATTAAAAGAAGAAGAGAAAGCATTTATTAACAAAGAAAAAATGTTAATCAAAGAGTTAAGCAAGTATGAGGTAAATTTTATTTTGCATCTAAGAATACTTTTGGATGACTACATGAGGGGGAGGGGCAACACTATTTCATGCCATTCTAATCAGTTAAATGTAAAATAAATATTCTAGTATGAAAAAGGTTACAATTTCATTTTGGATCTTCTTTTCTTGAAGAGGAAGAAGAGCATTAAGAAATATTTTTTCAGCAAAATAATAATAATAATAATAATAATAATCACACTTCAAATTATGTAGAACTGTTGGCAACGGCCTTGGAGACAGGTGGAGTTGTGTAGGAATCCATTTGGAGCTGGCTTGAAAATAGCTGGGGCAAGGGAGATTAGTAAAGTCAATCTCAGATGTGCTCCTTAAAAAGAGGGTATCATGCTGCCTTGGGAACTGCCAAAAGCTAACCTGAGATAGAACAGGGCATGGATGCTGGGGGAGGTGGAGAGAAAAGGCACTGAAAGTACCCAGAAGTGCCAGATCCACAGAAACACAATTTAAAAATGCACCTTTTCGAGTAGCTGGGACTACAGGCGCCCGCCTCGTCGCCCGGCTAGTTTTTTGTATTTTTAAGTAGAGACAGGGTTTCACCGTATTAGCCAGGATGGTCTCGATCTCCTGACCTCGTGATCCGCCCGTCTCGGCCTCCCAAAGTGCTGGGATTACAGGCTTGAGCCACCGCGCCCGGCTGTAGTACCAGCTACTCGGGAGGCTGAGGCAGGAGAATGGCGTAAACCCGGGAGGCGGAGCTTGCAGTGAGCTGAGATCCGGCCACTGCACTCCAGCCTGGGTGGCAGAGCAAGACTCCGTCTCAAAAAAATAAATAAAAAAAATAAATAAATAAAAATGCACCTTTTCAAGGCAATGATACTACCCCGGAGGCAGCCATTAGCAGAGCAGCTGAGAATAGGGATGGTGGTAGAAGCCTTCCTGAGCTTAATTAGGTTTGAAAAGGAAGAAGAGGTCTTGGCTACACCAAAGAGGGGCTTTATTTGAATTAAATAGTCTCATACCGCAGGACGAAAATAGTGAGTTCGAAAATTTCCTAGTTTAGAGTCTTATCTGATCCAAGTTGTCTTCCCCGACTCCATCCCATCCTGCCACATCCTGCAGAAACCCTCTGCAGATGACTGGCCCAAGGACAGCCAATTCTTTCTATTAATAATATTAGTAACCAAAAGAAAGTAGTCACATTTTCATACAAAATACTAGGAGAAAACAACTGAAAAGGTGAATAAAACTTTCCAACAAATGAAGAACATTCAGAAAAAATGGTGGCATGGAACAAATAAAAACTATGATCAGGCCAGGTGCAGTGGCTCATGCCGGTAATCCCAGCACTTTGGGAGGCTGAGGTGGGTGGATCACGATGTCAGGAGTTCAAGACCAGCCTGGCCAAGATAGTGAAACCCCATCTCTACTAAAAATACAAAAAAATTAGCCAGGCATGGTGGCACGTGCCTGTAATCCCAGCTACTAGAGAGGCTGAGGCAGAGAATCACTTGAACCCAGCAGACAGAGATTGCAGTGAGCCGAGATCGCGCCACTGCACTCCAGCCTGGGCGACAGAGTGAGACTCCGCCTCAAAAACAAGCAAACAAAAAACTATGATCAAACATTCATCTATGAATTTTAAAAAATAATTTAATAGCAGTACAAAGGAAAATTATTAGTATGGAAATGTAGGAACTTAGGGAAGAGATGTCAGAAGGTGATGGCCAGAAAATAGGAAGAGGTGAAACAGAAACCCTGCAACTCGGAGAATAAACAAAGGAAAGAAAGCATGACACAAATGACTGCAATGTTAGAAGAAAAGGGGTAAGAGGGGAGAGGAGGCGGAGTGGAAAGCATTAGTCTAGGTGCCAGGCATTCTTCTAAATGCTGCAAAACAGGCAAAAACTCTGCCTTTATGGAGCTTACTATCTAACACGGGAAAATGAAAATAAATGAGAGAAACAAGTAGAACAAGTAGTGTATTGGATGGTTATAAATGCCATAGAGAAAAATCAAGCAGGAAAATGGGACAGGGAGAGTGTACGTGATATGGTGTGTGTGCTGTTGTAAATAGGGGTAGTTAGAGAAGGGTCCAGCCCTGAATATGAGGAAGGGTGCCCTGAAGATGTCTGCAGGAGATGGCTCCAGGCAGAGGGCATGCTAGGCAGGAAAAGCCTGAGGCAGGGCCCTCCTATCTAAGGAATCACAAGGGGGTGGGGTTACTGAATAACAGCTGGGAGTGCCAGGGGTGGTGGGAGTCATCTTCAGGAAGCAGATGCTGAGATGGAATTAGGACTGATAAAGTATATTAGGGAGAAGTATCTGTGACAAGATTGGGCAGGGAAAGCTGTCAGGCCTGAGCTGCATGCAGGCAATGGGAATGAATTAATGCATGTACATACAAACTTGTATTTACAGGCTATTCTTTTTTAAAAAACATAATATGGATAATACAGGATTGAATTTCGTTTTTTTTTTTTTTTGAGACTGGGTCTCACTCTGTTGCCCAGGCTGGAGTGCAGTGGTGCGATCTCGGCTCACTGCAACCTCCACCGCCTTCTCCTGCCTCAGCCTCCTGAGTAGCTGGGACTACAGGTGCATGCCACCACGCCCGGCTAAATTTTTTTGGATTTTTGGTAGAGACAGGGTTTCACCATGTTAGCCAGGATAGTCTCCATCTCCTGACCTCATGATCTCCCCGCCTCAGCCTCCCAAAGTGCTGGGATTACGGGCGTGAGCCACCGCGCCTGGCTGGATTGAGTTTCTTAACTCAACCTGCTTAAATGTTGAAGTCTGGAGAAATGTACTCCTGCTTCTGCATTATGATATTTTTGAATTATGGTATTTTTCTATGCATTTTAGCTTCTTTGTATTTATTCATAAGGATGCTAATGGCAATTTGGGAGGAGACACATCAGCCAGCATATCCGTGTATTAGTTAAGGTGCAAGGAAACTACTCTATCAAAGATATACTAAAAGACAGTGAGCATAAGCAAGATGTGAAAAGGGTTAACAACCCTCTTTCCTTTTTTTATTGGAAAACTGGCCCTGGGTTAACTTCCTGGCTCCTTCCCCTAACAGCCTAATGAAGGTAGAATATCAGCTGTATTATGAAGCAACATTGCTTGTATAACAATGACTCCTGATTTGTATGCTGAATCTTGACTGGAAAAATAACCCACGGGAAACTGTGGCATTGGCTTTCCCTGGGTTTGGTGGCTCTCTTAAGTGGGTATAACCTTTGAAACCTGGAAGGTATGTCCAAGAGATACTAGTTCCTGTATGAACATGGGGTTTCTACGCCAGAGAGGCTATAACCCCACCTGTGTGAGTCTCTCTCTCTCTCTTGCATCTAAATTATCACTTTAGATGAAGCCACTGGTCTGCTGTCTTTGTGCAGACACCTCCCAGTAGGGAAGCATGCCTGGCACTGCCCTGCTAAAATTTAGCATTTCTTTCCAATTATGTGTGCATATAACTTAGACAAAAATGAAAATTAAAACAAAGTTTTTAAGAGTAAACTGGGTCAAGTGTAGCCTAATCAAATTTTGTGAGTCTGAACATCTAGTCGAGAAGATGCTCTAAGGGGTCATTATAGCAAGAGAGATGTTTGTTTCTCTTTCCCAATCCAGGCCATAAGGAAGGGGTCCAGGGCTGGCAGGGTGGCTCTGCCATTCTCAGCATGAGCCTAACATCTGTGTGTCAAGGAGTAGCTTCCATTCTCATTCTCCTCTGTCCAGGGGAGGGAGGAAAGGACCAGGGGAGCACACAGCTGTTCCTGTTGCAGGAGCAGAGCCCAGAAGTGGCACAAATGACTTCCATTCACAAACTCCTTGGTCACACCACCCGCAAGGGAAGCCCGGAAACCACACTCTAGCCAGAAGCCATGTGCTCAGCTGAAACTCAGGAGCCCTAATATTGAAGGAGAAGAGAACAAATATTAAACATCAGCTGGCGGTCTCTGCCTTACTCACCATTTAAAATCCATCCTGATTTGCTAAGAAAGGTCCAACTATTATTCCATTTGAAAGTAAACAAAACTTGAGTTTCAATAAGTAGGCAGGCATCTTCATGTTTTGCTTTGGGCACTTTTTACCCATTTATTTTACTATTATATCCAATTACTTCTATCCTCTTCCCATTTCTCACATCCAACATTTCTTGGAAGTGCATTCTGTTTATCTGCCTCTTTTTGGTAAAATATTACCGAAGGAAATTTTCTCAGATATGTTTTTGGGCTGTATACATGGTAGTGTTCATAGAGAGATAGCAGAAGAGGTTTAAAGCAGAAGGGATCTTTAGAGAACCAATTGAATCTAATCTCCTTACTTTGTGGATTGTCAGAGTGTCAGTGAGTCAGGGAGCAAATATTTATTAAAAGATTAGTATATGCCATATATCTTTCTATGTGCCTCAGGATAGGAGACCAAGACAGACGAAACTCTTTCCCTCCAAAAACTTATATTCTACTTTAAATTGTTGTGTGAATTATCCAAAATTATATTTCTCAATTCGTTTTATTTTCTTTAAAGGAAATATTTGTTAAGGAAACACAAATTAACAAAGAAAAGCAAGAAGAACTAGTTGAGTGTCTTCCGCAACTTCAGGTGGCAGAACAAGAGTATAAAGCGAAAAAAAGAAAGTTACAAGAGCTCAGTAATACTATTACAGGTACATATGAAGCATTTAGTAATTAAACTCAATCCCAGGTAAGAATTTCACTGTCATATTCTCACACAAGGCAGGTCATCAGTTGCAAGCCAATGGTGAAGCTCACCGAACTTTCCCCATCACCTTTAGCTCTCTTCTTTCTAGTTTTTGCTTCACCTACTAATTTCTCCTCCACACTACAATCTTACTGTTGCTATTGTCAAAATTTTCCTTTTCTCTTTTAAAAACTATTTAAGACTTAGTCCTTTACTATATTATTTTCTTTCTCTCTATAGTTGGGAAAGGTAGAACTAACTCATTTGTTTGCTACCATGTGGAAATTTTTTTCTATTTCTTACCATGAATTTGCAAATTATATCTCTTTTCCTGCTATGATTTAACCATTTATTGAGTAAGCACTCCTCAAATTTTTTTCCACTAACTTCCTCCTAAGGCACAGATAGGTAAGAGCTTGTCTCAGATCTGGGTTAGTAGAGGATGTGAAATATGTCCGAAAGTATGCATATTTTTAATTATATTACATAGTATAATCATGTATGTTTAATATAAAAATAATTATTTTTTCCACAAAAGATTGGATGTGATCATTCAACCCTGTGCCCAAGTTCCGAAGTTTATATATCCAGAATCTTTAAAAAAAAAAAAAAACCAAAAACACACAGGGTCTCACTATGTTGCCCAGGCTAATCTCAAACTCCTGGGCTTAGGGAGAGGCTTCTGCTTTGGCCTCCCAAAGTGCTGTGCCTGGCCCAGAATCATCTTTTTGGGTTTTGAGTCTCGTATTGCATTTGGAGAATAGAGGGTCATTATCTAAGGAATCTGCCCAGGTCTTTAAGTGGGAACAACTTCCAGAATTTGTATCTTCTAGATGATGAAAGAAGAGACATGGGAATCAGAAGGCCAGGACCAAAAGTTACAGAAAGGACTAGAATGGGAACAAAAATTGTCTGCTGGTTAGCAAAGACAAATATGGGGATAGGAATTAAAATCGCCTGTGTCAAAATGGGACATTCATATGGAACTCCAATATGTTCAAATGTAGAATAAAAAAAATTCAAAAGAGAATAGTGATTATTGCCAAGGAGGGTGGATTTTTAAAATGTCAGAATGTTATAATAATAATACATGGGTAGCTGACCTGGTTCCCACTCCTCAGATGATTTTCCACTTTCTTGTCAGGTTTTCATTTAGTCAACTTAAGTAGGTTTTCTTGGCCTCTTACCACTTTTACCCAGACTTACAATACATAGGTCTCTTACTTTCTTTTTTTTTTTTGAGATGGAGTCTTGCTGTGTTGCCCAGGCTGGAGTACAATGGCGCAATCTCGGCTCACTGCAACCTCCACCTCCTGTGTTCAAGCAATTCTCCTGCCTCAGCCTCCTGAGTAGCTGGGATTACAGGTGTACGCCACCATGCCCGGCCAATTTTTGTATTTTCAGTAGAGATGGGGTTTCACCGTGTTGGTCAAGATGGTCTTGAACTCCTGGCCTCATGATCTGTCCACCTTGGCCTCCCAAAGTGCTGGGATTATAGATGTGAGCCACCGCACCCGGCCTATTCCCAGTTTTCTACTTTCCCAGCCATTCTTCCTATCCCTTCGTGTACTAGGTAGAGGATATAAGAAACACTAGGAGCATAAAAATAAGTAATACATTGCATGTACTAAATCTCTTAATGTAAACAAAGGGGAGAAAATGCTGAAGAAAGTAGATAAAAGAGGGGAAGACAGGAGAAAAGAAGTAAAGGGAACATAAGAGCAGGAAAGTTGGCTTGCCAGCAGTTACACTTACAGAGAATGGCATGCATGGGCTCCATACACAGAAAGCTTTTAGTTAAATCTGATGGATAAAGCATATACATATATCTTTGTTCCCTCATAAAACTCCCAAATATGTATATAAAAGTTTTTGTTTGTTTTTTTTTAAAAAGGATGCAAATCCATAAGTACCAAAACACTGGCAGAGATAAGACATTTGCTATCTGCTGATTTATTATTTATTTATTACCTGATAATAAATATCAACAAATTTTGGGAAGACGTAATTGGATAGAGGTAGAAAGAGAAATATAAATACCAAGAGCCTGCCAAAAACAGCACCATGTAGGCAAAAAGTTCTTTCCCCTGAAGCTGTAAAGTCACAGGAAGTGGCGTCCCCTGAAACTATGACAGCTGAGATGAGTCACAGGGATAAAGGTTGGTTGAAAAGTCTTTATAAAGAGCAATTAGAGCTCCAGGTCAAACCCCCTCCTTGTGCAGTTAGCTGAGTGACTCCTCCTCCTCAATGCTGGCAAAGAAACAGGACCAGAAGTCTTCAGACTGCAAGGCATCAGATATGGTTGAGAGCAGAAGACAGGTACTGTACCAAGATCCCCACTGAGATCCCCTCTGAGCTCAGCTTGATGAATGCTGCCAGCCAATGGTGTTGTGAACTCTTCCATAATCCCTTACCCCAACCTGAGCAAGGAGACTAATGTATTCTTCCTCTAAGGAAACTGAGCAGTTCAGAGAAAAGCCCCACAACAGCACCAACATTCAATGGTCCCCTCAAATGGCTGGTTCCTTCCTGATCACTGTACATTGAAGCTCACCCAGGACTATTAAATGGGATCAGACAAAGATCTGAAGCACCTAGTGTGAAAGAGAAACTGAAATGGACAGAACAAGAGAACTTGGTGGAAACAGAGAAAATGCAAAGCGCATGAGCATACTTTTAAAGAGTATATTCTTAGATAAATAAATATATTGCATTTATGAAAAAAGAAAATGATGCTTGAAAGATTAGAGAACAGAAAGAGCTCTCAGAAATTAAAAATATAAATAACAAATGTCAAAATTCAATAGGAAAATTATAAGAAAAGTTAAGAAAATCTCTAAAAATAGAGCAACAACAACAAAAGGAGAGGAGGAAAAGGAGAGAAAGGTAAGCAAATTTAAAAACTATTCTGAGATGCCAAGTATCTACCTAACAAGAAGACCAGAAAAAAATCAGTAAATAATCCTTACCTTATTATAATGATCTAAACAGTTACAATTTATTTAAATGAAAACCATAATTTTATAGGAAGGTTAGGGATGAAATGTAGAGGTGTGGGTGTGGTTGTGGGATGTGGGAATGGGAGTAAGCATGCTAAATTATCCTCTACTATATATGACAAAGTAAATAGAAACTGCCTGACAATGATAAATCAAGATATAGCCATATATTCATGTTTTTAAAGAGCTAATAAAATTATCAAAGAAATAATACAAAAATATTTCTTATAACTAGAGAATATAGATTTCCATTTTTAAATGTCCAAGCAAATCCTCAAACAATATTTAAAAGAAAAGACTAAGCCATATCACTGTGGAATTTCAGAAGGAAAAATAGAGGATCCTAAAAGCTCCTAAAGAGAAAAATGAGATCTCACACAAACTGTTAGAAATCAGAATCATTTCAAACTTCTTAAGAGCAACATTATAGAAGTTATAAGACAATGCCTTCAAAATTTGAGAGAAAATAATTTCCAACGTTAGATACCCAGCTAAACTATCAATCAAGAATATAGAATAGAAACGTATTGAGATATACAAGATCTCAAAACATTTATCCCATTTACTCTTTTTCCTGAAGCTGTATAGAATTTGCTTCAACAAACAAAAGGAATGAATCAAGAAAAAGAGTATAAGAAATTTAGGAAACAGGAGGTTCAACATAAGAATAATGCAGAGGGTTCTGGTTGAATAAAACCTTTAAAAAAAGAAAAAGAAAAATGCAAAAGGAAGTCCCAAGAAGTCAGCTGCAAATCTAGCACAAAGAAAGAAAAGATTCCAGAAGGCATATCTCAGAGGGAGGTTCTGAGGGAGAGGGGAGAAATGAAACTGATAGATACGTTAATGTGTTTGACTATATGGGAAATAAAATTTGAAAGGTTGTACAGTTCTGTTGTAGATTTTGGTATGAATTAATTATATGTACATGAAATACTGAGCAATTTTTTAATAAAGCAATCTTTAACTCCAAGAAAAAACAAAAAATTATACTAAAAGGAAAATATAATTATACCATTTGGCTCATTGGGGATAATCCTTATTGCCATAATGATCTAAATAGTTATAATTTATTTAAAAACTGTAACTGCATAGGAAGGTTAGGGAGGAAATATAGAGGTTGTAGGTGTAGGAGAGGGATGTGGGAATGGGACTAAGTAAATAGAAAATCCCTGAAAATGATAAATAAAAATAGGCGTATATGCCTATTTTTAATGAAAATTGAACTAAATGGAAGAAGAAACAACTAAAAGAGTGAAAAATGTTTGATTCTGAGGAGTCATACAGGACTAAACATTGCAATGTGGAGCGCCTGACAGCTGGGTTTTGTTATAAACCTTGTGAGAGAATTTGACTTTTAAAACTAGGTACTTCTTTGATTAATATTTTAAACTAAATTTTGAGTTTTTTTTCTTTGTTTTAATAGCACAAAGACAGGAGGAGGATTTACTGAACAATCACATTTTCTGTTTACAAGGGATTTTCAAGATACATTAGCAACACGGTAAAGGATCAATACATTCATTTATTTTTTAAAATTAAAATAGTGGTATTACAGATGGTAATATTTAACTGGCATTGAAGTTTTCATGAAATCACATTTGTTAAACGTACCCGTTCAATCTCAATGTTTAAAAATCTTTGTTACAACACATGCATACATATATATATGCATATATATACACATACACCTATACACATATACTTATGTACATATGTGTATATATATACTTATGGGTATATGTATACAGAGAAAGAGAGAGAGAGACTAGAACCGACTAACATGTAATTGTGGAACAGTCACTGAGGGGACCTTGGTTTTCTTATTTGTAAGTTAGAAACTTGATTCTGCTTTTTAAGGGTGAGTGAAACAAAGGTTGTGGTGGGGGAGTGGATGAACTAGTAGCAGGTAAAGAGATGTTTAGTGCCTTTTAAAAATTTATAATCAATAGTTGGTGATAAGCATGTGCATGTGGAGTTGGTTAATTAAAATGGAAACAGTCTTTGAGATGCATTGATATCAAAATGTAACTTTTTTTTTTTAAGACAGAGTCTCACTCTGTTGTCTAGGATGGAGTGCAGTGGCAGGATCTTGACTCACTGCAACCTCTGCCTCCTGGGTTCAAGCGACTTCCGGCTCATTTTTGTCTTTTTCAGTAGAGACGGGGTTTCACCATGTTGGCCAGGCTGGTCTCGAACTCCTGACCTCAAGTGATCCACCTGCCTTGGCCTCCCAAAATGCCGGGATTACAGTCGTGAGCTACTGCGCCTGGCCTCAAAATGTAACTTTTAATATGTTATAAAATATGAAGGAATATATAGGAAAATATGAAGGAGAAAATTACAAGGGTAGTATATATACAGTTCTATTTTCTTAATAAGATGCTGCTGGTGATGATTATACAATGAATAAATATCATGCAATTTATAATAGTATAATAACAGAGAACTGAATAGAGAATTCAATAGAGAAAACATTAGAGAATTCTGAAAAATTCATAAAGTAATCTTCTTCTTTCTTTGAGAAACATTAAGTCCTCCTTTAAAAGCCTCAATAAATTTCCCCTTCTCTATTTTTGCCGAACGATTGTTTATATATCAAAGTACAGTCATCCCTGGATATCTATGTGGGATTGGTTCCAAGACCAACATGACTATCAAAATCCACAGATGCTCAAGTCCCTTGTATAACGTGGTATAATATTTGCATATAACCTACCCACATTCTCCAATATACTTTAAATTATTTCTAGATTACTGATAATACCTAATAAAATGTAAATGCTATGTAAGTAGTCATACTGTATTGTTTTTTATTTGTATTATTTGTTGATGTTTTCTTTTATTTTGTGAATATATTCCATTCATGTTTAGTTAAATCCATAAATGCAGAACCCACAGATACAGAGGGCTGACTGTATATTTTATTTTGTGAAGTTGTCTCAATGTCTGGGGTTCTTATCTTGAAGTCCACAGACCCCCTTCCTAGAGTCCATGAATAAATGTGGGGTTGATAGGTTTTCTAAGGAAAATATCTATTCTCTGCTGGATGCTTCAGGAATTAATTTAGAATCTGGCTCCAAATGTGACCTAGGCAGTATAATACCCTCATGCCCTACTCTTTGAACTCAGAGATAATTTGGGGTTTTCTGTTTGAGCAGGAGGATATAAAACAAGAATTAAAACAATTACGAGATCAAGAAAGCAAAAAAACCAAAGATCATTTTGAAACTCTAAAGAACGTAGAAAATGGATTCTATATAAATGACCAAAAAGCAGATCTTCTGCTCCTGGAAAATAAAAAATTAAAAGAAGTAAGTTTAAGAGCACCATGCTTTGCATGATGGCTTTGATTAATTGACTAGACTTGTAATAGTTATGAGAGAAAAGAAGAGAATAGCTCTTGATAAATTTTTAATGGCGCATAAAGTACACACAGAAAAGTACCCAGATTGCAAGTGTGCAGCTCCATGAACACACTTGTGTAACCAGCGGCCAGATCAAGTAACAAAGCATTATCAGTATCCAGATATCCTCTATGCCCCTTCTAGTCACTAACCAGCCCCACTAAGGGTACCACCATGCTAACACCATAGACTAGTTTTCCCTGGTTTGGAACATCATAGGTATAAAACAGTGCAGTGTAGGTTCTTATGCTCAACATTATGTTTGTGAGGTTCAGCCTTATTGTTGAGTGTAGTTTGTTATTCTTAGTTCTGTATAGTATTCCATTATATGACTACTACTACAGTGCATTTGTACACTCAACTATTGATGAGCGTTCAGAGAGTTTCTAATGTTTGGCTATTACAAATAGTATTGCTGTGAACATTCTAGTTTATGTTTTTTGATGAACATGCATACATATTTCTGTTGAGTGTACATCTTAAGTGGAATTGTGGAGCCATAAGGATGCATATCTCCCACTTTAGTACATACCACCAGTCTCCCAAAGGAGTTACACCAATTGCCACTCCCACCAGCAATGCATGAGAGCACCAGTTGCTCCATACTCTCACAAAACTGTCTTTTTCAATTTAACCATTCTGATGGGTGTACAGTGGTGCCCCACTAATTTGTGTTTTCCTGATCACTGTTGAAGTACCTATTCTATGTAACTGGCCACTTGGATATCCTTTTTTTGTGAAGTGACTGTTCAAGACTTTTGTCCATTTTTTAAAAAGTAGGTTGTCTATTTCACACTGATTATAGCTCTTTTTATAGCAGAGGAATTTGTTCATCCAATCCCTACAATTGAAGTCTTATTTATACTTAAAATTTGTTTGTTTTAACATTTTAAAATGTTATATTTAATAATTAGATATTTATAAGACACTGATTTTTAATGCCTGGAACTGTTGCATTCAAAGCATATTTTTAAAGTGCATAGAGTCCAACATTTTATATACTGTGACAAAACAATAACAACAAAACTTTATGTAATATTCTCTAGTTTGAAAGACATGGTCTGTCATTCACCAGTGACACTGTGTGACTTTGGGCAGATCATTGAACTTGTAAGCTTCGTTTTGGCCTCTTAAAATGGGAATAGCTGCTACTCACAGGTTCAGTGTGACTTCTTTATAAACTGAAAATGCAAAAGAAATACAATTTCTAAAATCATTTTTTCCAGCCACCCATAATGACCTCATGGTCAAGATCTGTTATCAATGTACCCCAAGTGTTTTGCACAATACCTGTAATGTTAGAGGGATTCAGTCTCATTTGATGTTTAAGACTGTAACCTTAAAAAGTGGATAATACATTATGTCCCTTTTATAGATGTGTAAATTGAAGCTGTATTTTTTTTTTAGAAGTTTTAATAGCTAGAAAAAAATCAGTGACTAGTCCAATGGCATGAAGAAAATCCCTACACCTCACTGGGTAATTTTTTTCATCTGTTAAATGGCAATAGTTATCCCACCACTCTCATGGTTTTTTTTATAAACTAAAATGGCATAATAGGTACTAATGTACTTTGAAAAGGTAATTTTGCAGCCGGGCACGGTGACTCACACCTGTAATCCCAGCACTTTGGGAGGCCAAGGCGGGCGGATCACGAGGTCAGGAGATCGAGACCATCCTGGCTAACACGGTGAAACCCCGTCTCTACTAAAAATACAAAAAAGTCCCAGCTACTCAGGAGGCTGAGGCAGGAGAATGGCGTGAACCCGGGAGGCGGAGCTTGCAGTGAGCCGAGATCTTGCCACTGCACTCCAGCCTGGAGGACAAAGAGAGACTCCATTAAAAAAAAAAAAAAGTAATTTTGCTAAAGAGCCTAGATACCTACCATCAAACTGATTTGTTCCACTAGACTGTCTTCCTATCAAGATATAGATTATTTCTTAAAAGAATTGGAATTGTATTGCTATTTTGGCAATGGGTGAGCAGATAGATGTGTTGATGAAAGACTGATTATGAAGGTCCTGTTTTTTCAAATTCAGTTTCCATCTGCTAGTCGCCAAATGACCCTGTGCTGTTTTCTTATTCACTCACCACTCAGTTTTGCTGGTTGCATCTCTTTACTCTGAACATGCACTGAGTCCCAAGCACTGGGCAAGACACAGTGAATACAGAGATAAGTAAGATACTGCCCCAGCCCTTTGGAAGCTCATGGTCTAGCTGAAGAGATGCACACACAGACAGATCATTACAATTCAGTATATTAAGTGCAACAATCTGAACAAGACACATACAGTGACCCAGAGCAAGGACACCTTGACACCAGGTGAGGAGCTCAAAGGAGAACTCTCACTGGGTATCATTAACGTAGAGGCAGGATTTACACCTGGGAGTTGGATGATTCTCTTCAGGGACAGTGTGTTGAGTGAGAAGATCAGGGGCTGTGAACAGAACCCTGGAGAAAAACAACTTTGAAGGAGGGAGCTGTGGAGAGGAGATGAAAAGACAGACTGAAAGAAAACAGAGTTTGGGAGAAGCACGAGTCCAGCTGAACTAGGCAAGTCTGCAGACCCGTGTTCAGAGAGGGGCAAGAATGAGGCCTTGCAGTTGGCCTAAGGTGGCTTTTACTTTTGTTTACTATAATACCAGAAAACAAGCTATGAAAAGACTGACACAACATCAAAGATACATGAGTGGACCCTATAATACATGCTTAGAAACAGTCTACGTAACAGTCCCTTGTCTACCTCATCTATAGCACTGAACACAATTTCTAAGATTTTTATAGATGGTTTATAGTATTTGTTTCTTTCTTGAAACTGGACAGTTTTATGTCCCAAAGCCCCATTTTCAGAGTTCCTGGGACTTTAGAGTTTCTGGGCATTGGGTGATCAGGACAGAAATCCATGACTTTAATACTCAAAGTCACCTGTCACTACTGCCACCACTGGCACCCAACCCAGTGAACGTCTGACTTGAGTAAGTAATTCCATGCAGTCTCCTAACTCAATTAATCATCTCTCTGAGGTCTTACACTGAACTCCAGTCTGGCAGCATTACTACTTTGTGACATCTACCGCACACACATTTTGCATAAGGAACATTTTTGTTGTGGACATAATGCATTCAGACAGAACACCCTCTAATTTCTTTTTGTGGAAAATTATACTCAGAATGCCATGTTTATTTAAGTGCTGAAGCAAAATGCTTCATAGGAAGCAGAATTCTTTATCCCCTTTCCCAGGATGGAATCCTGACCAAGGTATGTTTTATTCTCCACTATTACCCCTGTACCTAGAATGGTGGGCGGCACAGAGGAGGAATTTATACATGTTGGCTGAATGACTACATGATAATTTATCTATGGTAACTACACTGCTAAAAGCAATCACATGCTTTTCATTTTCAGTACATTTTATACTTGAAGAATAACATAGAGAAATACAGAAAAGGACAAGAAGCCCTCATGCACACCTCAAATGACTTGTCTCGGCAACTAATAGCTCAGGAGGGTAAGTAATGTGTGGGTGCTTGTATTAGTCAGGGTTCCTTAGTGGGACAGAACTAATAGGATATATGTATATATGAAAGGGAGCTTATTAAGGAGAATTGACTCACGTGATCACAAGGTAAAGTCCCATGATAGGTCATCTGCAAGTTGAGGAGCAAGGAATCCAGTGGATCAGTCCAACTCCCAAAGTCTGACAAGTAGGGAAGCTGACAGTGCAGCCTTCAGGCTGTGGCCAATGGTCCAAGAGCTCCTGACAAATCACTGGTGTAAGTCCAAGAGTCCAAAAGCTGAAGAACTTGGAGTCCAATGTTCGAGGGCAGGAAGCATCTAGCACAGGAGAAAGAGGAAGCCTGGAAGACTCAGCCAGTCTAGCCGTGCTGGCAGCTGATTAGATGGTTCCCACCCAGATTGAGAGTGGGTTTGCCTCTCCAAGTCCACTGACTCAAATGTGAATCTCTTTTGGTAACACCCTCATAGACATACCCAGGAACAGTACTTTGCATTCTTCAATCCAATCAAGTTGACAATATTAACCATTACAGTGCTCTTTACACATAAAGTTTTTACTTCATTTAAATCCATTTTATTGATTTGCATACAAAAAATGCACCGATTTTTAGATTAGTGAATTTTGACAAATGTACATGTCATTGTAACCACTACCACCACAAGCAAGCTATAGAGCATTTTCATGACTGCAACACTTTCTCTGTATCCCTTTGCTGTTGATCACCTACCCCATCTCTAGTTCCTGGAAACCATTGATCTGCTTTCTGTCATTAATTATGAGATACAAATGAAATGACAGAGTATGCACACTTTTATACCTGGCTTCTTTCACTCAGCAAATTGTTTTAAGGTTCATCCAAGTTGTTGCATGTCTCATTAGTTTATCCTTTTTATAGCTGTACGGTAGAATCCCATTGTACAGATATACCATATTTTGTTTATTCATTCACCAGTTGAAATACATTTAGATTATTTCCAATTTGGGATAATTATGAATGAAGCTATTGTGAGCATTTGTTTACAAGTGTTTTTATGGCCATGGTTTCATTTCTCTTGGGTAAATATCTATAATGGAATTGCTGAGTTATACAGCAATTAGTGTATGATTAACTTGATAAGAAATATATATGGTTAGTGTATGATTAACTTTATAAGAAACTGCCAGATAAATTTGCCAGAGTGGTTGTTAAGTGTCTCATCCCACTAACAATAGAGAAGAGTTCCCATTGCTCTACATTCTCATCAACACTTAAAATGGTCAAAACGCTTTAAATTGTTAATATTTTGGTCATTTTAATAGGTATGTAATGGCGTTTCGTTGTGATTGTAACTTGTACTTCTCTAATGACTAAAGTTGGGTATACTTTTTCATGTGTTTCTTGGCCATTTGAATATTATCTTTTGTGACAAATATTGCAAACATAGTAGCTGAAGACAAATTATTTACTTTGCTCACAAATTGGCAATTTGATCAGAGCTTGTTAAAGACAACTAAATGTCTGCCCTGCATGGCATCAGCCAGGGCAACTCGAAGGTTGAGGGTAATTCAGCAGCTGGGAACTGAAATCATCTGAAGACTTACTCATTCCTGTGTCTGAAGTTGATGTTGGCTCTCAGCTGGATCTCGAGGGAGACCATTGGCCAGAACACCTCCTCATGGCCACTCCACGTAGCTGTTTGGCCTGCTGGGTTCCAAAAGCATCCCAAGAGAACAAAGTGGAAGTTCATGGCGTCTTATGACCTAGCCTCAGTCAGTGTTACTTTCATAATAAGCTAATGGTTGAGGCAGTCACTCAGGTGCAAGGGGAGGGGTCATAGCCACCACCTCTCAATGGAAGAAGTGTCAGCATCATGTCAGGGAAAAAAACTTGTGGAATGGAATATATTGTGGGGCTATCTTTGGTAAATACAATCTGTCACATGTCTGTCCAAATCTTTTACTCCTTGCTTTGTATTGTTTTCTTATTATCGAGTTAAAATCTTTATATTTTCTGGAAATGAGTCCTTTTTCAGTCTGAAGTTTGGCTTTTCATTTTTTCACGGTGTCTCAGAAAGAGTAAACATTTTTCATTCGAATGAAGCCCATCTATCTATTTTGTCTTTTAAGGTTAGTACTTTTTGTTTCCTGCCTAAAACATTTCTGCCTACCCCAAGCTCTTGAAGATTTTCTTGTATATATTTTTTAGTTTTAGTGTTTATATCTAGATCTCTAATTCATTTCAAGTGAGCTTTTTCATATGATGTGAAGCAAGGCTTGAATTTCATTGTTTTCTCTTGTGCTCATCCAGTTGTTCCAGTACTATTTTTGAAAAGACTATGCTTTTGCCATTGTATTACCCCAGCAACTTTTCAAAAATCAATTTTATGGGTTTGTTCCTTTGTACTAAATGCCTAACCTTATACCAATACCACACTGTCTTTTTTTTTTTGAGACAGAGTCTCGCTCTGTCACCCAGGCTGGAGGGCAGTGGCGCGATCTGGGCTCACTGCAAGCTCCGCCTCCCAGTTTCACGCCATTCTCCTGCCTCAGCCTCCCGAGTGGCTGGGACTACAGGCGCCCGCCACCTCGCCCGGCTAGTTTTTTGTATTTTTTTTTTAGTAGAGACGGGGTTTCACCATGTTAGCCAGGATGGTCTAGATCTCCTGACCTCGTGATCCGCCTGTCTCAGCCTCCCAAAGTGCTGGGATTACAGGCTTGAGCCACCGCGCCCAGCCCACACTGTCTTAGTTACTATAGCTTCATATGCAGTCTGGACATCAGGTAATAGAATTCTGCACCTGTATGCTTCTCTTTTAAAATTATGTTCACTATTTTAAATTATTTGATTTCCATATACATTTTAGAATCACCTAATTAATCTACACATACACACACACACACACACACACACACACACACACCTGCTGGGATCTTAATTGGGTTTGTGCTGAATCTATAAGTCAATGTTGGAAGAAAAGACATTTTAATAAAATTGTATTTTCTAATCCAAGTATATAGTATATATCTCCATTTATTTAGGTCTTTATCTCAAAAAAATTGTGCAACTATAGTGCAGTATCAGGTATCCCAGGACTACCCTTAGGCTTAATGATTAGCTAAAATGATTCACAGGACTCAAAAATTGTTATACTCACGGTTATTGTTATTACAGTGGGAGACACAGAGTAAAATCAGCAAAGGAAAAAGGCACAGAGGGCAAAGTATGGAGGAAACCTGGTGCAACCTTCTCAGGGATGCACTTAATTTCCCCAACAACAATGTGTGACTCCACATACAAAGTGTTGCCAACCAGGGAGGCTCACCCAGGCTTGGGTGTCCAAGCTACTTATGGGGTGGGGGGATGGTCAGTCATGTGGGCGTAGAGTGCCTTCATGACTGGCCTCAGCTGCTCAGACAGCCACTGAGATGCTCAGCTAGTATTACTCCTTTGTGCTGTTCGTGTGGTAAGTTGCACTGATTGAGTTTGACTTTGAAACCAAGCTCCCATTCTAAGCATAAAGCCCACTTGTTCAAAAGCTTTTATTGTTCTTGTCTATTGCTAGATTCAATTTGCTAATCTTTTTGTGTCTGTGTTAAGACCACCCCGTTGTGCTTGTGCCGTGGTCTGGAAAGTGCCCCCCAGTGGAAAGCTGGGTGATTGCAGGACCCACCTCCTTTGTTTTTCTTCTTCCAGGTGTCACAGTCCTGGGGGGCCCATTCAACATCTGAAAACATTTCATTCATATGTTTTGCTTCTTTCTTCTATTTGTTTGCAGTGGGAGGGCAAGTCCAATTCAGTTATTCTGTCATTTTGGAAGTAGATATTTTAGATAAAATAATTTTGAAAACCAAAATGAATAACATGACTTTTATTAAAATGTTCAAATTGTGTCAGTAACCATTGTATTTTTTAAATCTTTATTTTAGCACAATATAAGGATTTGTGGGCTGAATTTCAGACCACAGTTAAGGTGAGTTTTGCATGTGTGTGTTGCCTCCATATAAATATCATATTTCCAAAAACATTTACCTACCTAATAAGTGTGTGTGCTTTTATGTCTGTGTGCACCTGCATGCACACACATCAGGGTGGAAATTCACACTATGTTACTCCCTTGCAGTCCTAGATGCTACTGTGACCACTACCTCCTAAAATGTGTCCTTTTGTACCAAACGTCACTATGAAATCTTAATTCTTTGGGAAACTATCTTCCCACTCTACCACTCAGTTAAGGTGGGAAAGACTTTTTTTTTTTTTTTGCATGCCCCAAATGAACACATTTTGTTTCAGGACAAAGTTGTCAGTTCTGGACTCCTTACCTCTTCATGTTTTACCAGTGCAGCATCTGTACCCTCCCCACTTCAGAGTCAGATAGGCTGGGGTCAAAATCCTGGCTCTGCCACTTTTGAAGTATTTAAAGTTTCTGGATAACTAAATCCTCGTTTAAGTATTAAAACACTGGGGCCGGGCGCGGTGGCTCAAGCCTGTAATCCCAGCACTTTGGGAGGCCAAGACGGGCGGATCGCGAGGTCAGGAGATCGAGACCATCCTGGCTAACACGGTGAAACCCCCGTCTCTACTAAAAAATACAAAAAGCTAGCCTGGCGACATGGTGGGCGCCTGTAGTCCCATCTACTCGGGAGGCTGAGGCAGGAGAATGGCGTAAACCTGGGAGGCGGAGCTTGCAGTGAGCTGAGATCCGGCCACTGCACTCCAGCCTGGGCGGCAGAGCGAGACTCCGTCTCAAAAAAAAAAAAAGTATTAAAACACTCGATTAAGAAAGTGTTAAAGTGTCTTTTTCACATGGAGCTGCGGAGGCCCAGAGAGTTTACGTAACTTGCCCAAGACCAAACAGTTCATGAACGTATGGGAATTTACAACCCAGATCCTGCCTTATTCCAAAGCTCCTTCTGTTAGGCTGAATCTCCTCTGCAGCTCTGTGCTTCTCTGAGGGTGAAACTAGCTTTTTATGCTACCACCACCATGGTTACCATTATCCAATTAAAATTTGAGTTCAGTGAGCATTCCATTATTCTTCTCACTTGATAATCCATTTTTCCAAGATTATTTACAGAACTTTGTGAATTGGCTGTGTACACAAGCACTTATTTTTATGACTGATACCAATTTTGCATATATAATATTTTTATTTTGGACATGATCCTCTTAGAATGTGTATTTATTTATGTTGTTGCAATTTATATTGACACACCCTAAAACGCCATTTCTTTAGATCTTGGTGGACAATGGTGAAGAGACCTTGCATGACATGAAAAATCTAACAGACAAGCTGTGTGAAAGAGATGAAAAAATGCAGCGTGTCAGTACATGGCTACAAGGGAGTCTTGAAGGGCTGCGTTCGCTTGTGAAACAGGAATCACCAATGGACCTTCTTAGTAAGCAACAGCTTAGAGCTTTGGTAACATGGGACTTCCTGCTATTTTACTATATAGCTGGTAACATCAAAAGAAGAAAAAAACACGGCAACTAAGTGACTTAGTTATCCCCAATTATGCCACAAACATTCAGTTGAACATTGATACTTACTTGTGGGTTGAATACACTTGTAGTGTCAGCCAATTCTGCCTTTCACCTAAGAGAATTTTCTGGATAACTAAATCTTCTTTATAATTTTTTTAAAAAGTTCATTTTAAACATTTTCCAGAGAGGGCTTTTAAACTCTTTTACACACTTTTGGTCTTCTTAAGCAGAAGTTGAATATAATTTTACATTTTCTTCCTGAGCTGAGTTTAGCATTAAAAATAGCAACTGTTATCTTCTCCAAAAAATCTAGCAATGGCTTCAGGGGCTTCTGAGATGTTAATACATCATGTCTAACATGCTTGCCTCATGAGCAAGCAGGCCAGTCTCTTCAGAGGCATATCAGCTTCATCCTCAATCCCCACAATAATGTCATGTTAGACACAGTCACAAAACTCTGTACAGATTAGGGCAGTGGTGAGAATTGAAGGTGAGTCCTTGCACAGGTACAGCCCAGAGGTCCCCGTGGCAGAATCATCTGGGAAGATGGGATGTGGGGGTAGAGGGAGCTTGGGAGAAGGAAAGAGAACAGAGTTTAGAAAAGACATGGAGTAATGAAAAAAGAACACTGTCATCTGGCAAGTGTACAAATCTATTTGTGGTTATTAAGGCTTAATTTTAAAGAGCATAATCACTAGTTAAGCAATTTTGAAGGTAGGATGTAGAAAGTAAAATGGGATAAAAGTAAAAAGAGGTGGATGCAGTGACTCGTGGTTATAATCCCAGCACTTTGGAAGGCTGAGGCAGGAGATCGCTTGAGACCAGGTGTTCGAGACCAGCCTGGGCAACATAATGAGACCCTGTCTCTACAAAAATAATTTTAAAGTTAGCTGGGTATGGTAGCGCCTCTGCCTCAGCTACTAGGAAGGTTGAGATGGGAGAATTTCTTGAGCCTGGGAGGTCGAGGCTGCAGTTAGCCGTGATTGTGCCACTGCACTCCAGCTTGGATGACAGAGTGAGACCATCTTAAAATAAATGTAAAAGGAGGGATAGTGATAAGATTAAAAACATTCCAGTATTTGGTAAAATCTGTGTTCTGGGGCATTGCTTGACAGAAGTAACATTTCAGTGGCCAGTGAAGATCTTTGTGGGTAAACACTTTTAGCTGCAAAGCCGTTTCGATGGTTCTGCCTGGTGATCATGATGAGCCTGGTGATACTTATGATGTACGAATGCATAAAGGATCCCTTGTGGGCCTTGCTTCTATTTGTATTTCCTTTGCCAGGCCAGGCCTTTCCTTCCAACTGTAGATCAAACAGAATTTTGAGAGCTAAATCATCTCTTAAGTGTCAAGTGCACTGTTTTCACATGAATGAATCTTCGCCATTTTTATCTGAAACCTGCTGGAATCTTTGTGTTGCAACAAATTTAAATAGACCTTTGAGAAAGTTTCGCTGAATTACTAATATCATATGCCCTTTTTCATATATTTTGAGGACTGTCTGATGGATGATCTATGACAAGTAGAGACTAGCAGTGTGGAAATAAGTAAAGACCACCCAAATAAGAATAAGCATAAGCAGAGGCGGTTTATGCAGAGCTTGTTATAGCAATGGAGCCAGCCACTGTCTTAGTTCGTTTGGGCTACTACAACATTCTGTACAGTGGGTAGATTATAAACAACACAAATTTATTTCTCACAGTTCTGGAGGCTGGGAAGTCCAAGATCAAGGCACTGGCAGGTTTGGCTTCTGCTGAGGGCCCACTTTCTGGTTCATAGAATGGTGCTTCCTCACTGTGTCCTCAAATCATTTAAAGGTTAAGGCAGCTCTTTGGGGCCTCTTTGATAAGGGCACAAATCCCAAGACCTAATCACCTCCCAAAGGCCACACCTTCTAATACACACTGGAGATTAGGAACATAGGAATTCTGAAGGAGACACAAACTCTCAGACAATAGCAGCCATGATTACTGGCTTTTTTTTTTTTTTTTTTTTTTTTTTTTGAGACAGGGCCTCTCACTCTTGCCCAGGCTGGATTGCAGCCTCTGCCTCCCAGGCCCAAGCAATCTTCTCACCTCAGCCTCCCAAGTAGCAGGGACTACAGGCACGTGCCACTGTGCCTGGCTACTGTGTGTGTGTTTCTGTGTATTTTGGAGATGAGGTTATGCCATGTTGCCCAGGCTGGTCTTGACCTCCTGAGCTCAAGCAATCCTCCTGCCTCAGCCTCCTAAAGTGCTGGGATTATAGGTGTGTGCCGTGGACCTATTGGACTAAATGAAGGGAGACGAACGCGGGAATAAAAGACAAGAGAGTATATTTGGAAGAAGGGGTCAGGGAGCACCTTGCCGCTAGTGGACAAGGACCCTGAGCTTTACACAGCCCTCTGTATTTACTAGGCAAGAGAGATAGTGAGGTGGGGGGAGGGTGGGGGGTGGTTGTCTGCCAGCAGCTTTATTCACAGCAGGCTTGCAAGACTGCATTCTTAGAACAATAGGCGCTAGATTTCTCAGTAGGTAACTTCAAGGAACCCTGTAACAGGGAGTGAGGCCCTCAGCAAACCTTTTGGTGGCAGGGCTGTGTGAGTTTGCCCACATCCTGCATTCATGATAAACAGTTTGCTGTTTGATCATACAGCCTCCAGTGGAAGGCTGAGTTGGTCACATCCCACGGGCCTTCGGCTCCCTACAGGTGTGAGCCACGGTATCAGCTAAGCTGTACTTCTTACATGTTATTTAACCTCCACTCCTCAGTCTCCCCAGTTGTAAAATATCACTGATAACTAACAGGAGCTATAAACACACCAGACCCATATTAGGCACTCATCAGATCCCTGAAACCTACCACCGTCCTGGGGAGGTTAACAGTTAAGTTTGGCTCCTTGAATTCCTTGGCCATCTCTGAGCCACCTGTAATCTCCCAGCTTTTGAATGTTCCCTGTTGAGTTGGTTCTGCCACAGGACTTCTAGAGAAGCCCTTATCTCAATTCAGCACCCCTCTACTGTCCTCTTCTGGCCATGATAGTCATTGCAGCCCTGCAGGTCCTGCCCTCTCCAGGATCACTGCACTAGCTTCATTAACATTGGGCACTTTGGAGCCTGGCACTGGAGCAGATGTTACAGTGACAAAGTTGAATAAACCCCAGGTCCTGAATCTTAAAGTGCATACCCTGTGAGAAACAGACAACTGAAGAGCTGGATACAAGAATACATTGGATTCCTTCTAGAAAGTGGCTATAGGAGGGTAAAGGAGAAGCACAGACATAAGCTGGTCAAGCACTGCAAGTAGCAAGGCTGAGTGGAGATCTGCTGAGGGAACCAACCAGCATGAGCAGCAAGAGTGTGGAATAGGCTTGTCAGAATGTTAAAGGCCAGATGTCATCCTGAAAACGAATCACTAAAAACTTACTTTTTGCTTTAATTTTATTTCTTGTAAATCAAAGATAAATAATTCTTAATGTATATGTAAGCTAAACAGTAACTTAGTACAGTTATTTTTTAAAGTATTAAAAAGAATTTTTTGTCTTAAAATTACAAAAGTCCTTGAGTATTACATGTTAGGTTACATAAATAATTTGTGTATTAACCAAGTATCTTGATACATGGACTACAGAAGACATTTTTAGGATGAGGTACTTTAAAAGAAACATTAAAAAAATCAATTTATATAACTGTCAAAGTTATCTCGTTATTGTGATGAGGGGCTTGATACAATCATCTACATTTTAATTCTAGAAAAGAACCTCTTTATAATTAAAGCAGAATCAAAATTTCAGAGAGAAGAAAATCATTTGCCTAGTACTTGTCTCTTGGAAAAATTAAGATCTGAAATAGGAGTTTAGATCAGTGGTTCTCAAACATTAAAATCACCTGGAGGTTTTAAAAAATCCCTGTGCTCGGCCGGGGGTGGTGGCTCATGCCTGTAATCCCAGTACTTTGGGAGGCTAAGGTGAACAGATCACTGAGGTCAGGAGTTCAGGAGTTTGAAGCCAGCCTGACCAATATGGTGAAACCCCATCTCTACTAAAAATACAAAAATTAGCTGGGTGTCATGGTGGGCACCTATACTCCCAGTTGCTTGGGAGGCTGAGGCATGAGAATCACTTGAACCCAGGAGGTGGAGGTTGCAGTGAGCCGAGATTGCATCACCGCACTTCCGACCTGGGCAACAGAGTCAGACCCTGTCTCAAAAAAAAAAAAAAATTCCCCATGCTCAAACAGCACCACAAACCAATTCAACATGAATCTCTGGGCGTGAGGCCCAGGCATTATTTTTTAAAATCTCTCCAGGTGGCTTCAATGTGCAGTAGTCTCACAAACCAATGGTTTTAGACAAATATATAACAAAGTAGTTATTAAATTTATCAACTGACCCAAATTAAGAAAACACAGATTTAGTATCCCTGGTCTGAAAATCCAAAATCCAAAATGCTCCAAAACCCAAAGCTTTTTCAGCACCAACATGACACTCAAAGAAAATACTCCTTTGGAGAATTTAAGATTTCAGATTTTAGGATTACGGATACTGAACAGTAAGTATAATGCAAACATTCCAAAATCTGAAAATACCTGAAATTCGAAACACTTCTGGTCTCAAGCATTTTTGGATATAAGATATTCCACCTGTATTTTGACTTTTAAATGACCTCTTTAGGACTGGTTAGCAAAATTACCATACACTGTAGTGATGAGGATTGTGGTGTGCTACAAGGGCCTAAGTCAAAACTTAACAAAGCTGAGCTAAGACAAGGGTCAATTTTAAAATTTCTATGACCACGTTTTAACAAATTACTTAGTAACATTAGCAACTACAGTGGCTATGAGTTGTTCTAGTCTTATTCTTACCAAAGCAAATTTAAAATGCAGATATATATTAAGTATTCTGGAAACGATTTGCCTGGGAGGCCTTGTAATTATAATTTCTTCTTTTGCATATATACTTTTCTGCTAGAACAGGACATATGAAAAAAAAGATTGTAAAAATGGCTCCAAGTAGACCAGAATATATAGTCCTAGTAATCAGACACATGACACCCTCCCCACTCTATCCCGATTATACAATTACCCAGTTGAGGATTCTTTGGGCAACTCAGAATTTTAAGAACACTAATAAGCCCCCAAACATATGTGCAGTACAAATAGAATTTTTACATTTATTTTTTATTCCTACAGAAAAGAAGAAACACATTTGTACCAAGAGTTCATTTCCCAGTGGTTAAATGTACTGAGAAAAATACATTGACAAAGAATAATGAACAAAATAAGGATACAACTGCTGTGAATTCAAAAGACAAACACAACTACAGGAAAAGTGAGTGCACTTGCTTTCACATTTTGCAGCTGTTAATAGAAGTCTTAAACATTTAAAATTTAACTAACTCACACAACCTCCACCAAGTAGCAGAATAAATAAATAAAATTCTAAACAATAAAAACAGATAAACATGGTCAGGTTGTTAGGTTAAGAGCTAAAAATTTCATTTTGCTTCCATGGTTGTGACCATAAGTCTCAAGGCCTTCAAAGCATAAACATCACAGAAAACCTATCACAAACCACAAACCAACCACAGGAAAACCCTTTTTATACTGTGTATCTTCTGTATTTCATACATCTAATAAGCCATCAGTTGTAAGATGCATCCTAATTCAGAGATGTCACAACGTGAAATAAAAAGTATCTCTGGATCAATAAAATATGCTATGTATACATACCCGAGATATGAGAGGAAACTATTTACCACTTTGAATTACTTCCATACTATTGTGCCAAACAACAATTAAGTGTCAAAACATTGAAATTTTATGTAGTTAAGCTTTTTATTATTGTTTTCTTTACAGGAACAATAATCCAAACAAGTCTTGAACCAGTCTATAAACAGAAAACATGTTATATAAATTATTATCTATTTTTGCAATACATCAAAATACTGTATTGGTGAAAATAAATAGATAACAAAAAACGATATACATCATTTCCATGTTTGCTATCAGACCCCACAAGTATGTTTGTCTTTACAATTCATTATAGGTGAAAAACAAACTGAAACACAACAGGTATGCACAATGATGCCACTGTTAAGGAGTGCAGATTACATGTGTTGAAGTTTTTCTTCATAAAATGGAACACATTGCTAGGTACACAGAAACATGATTTTGCTCTAAAGAACAGCTGAACTGTTGAGAGAAGCAAGGGCTTCCTAGTGGGCTTCCAGTGTAGCAGATAATATTACCCTGTATAACAGAGTATTATGGGGTTTTGCATTTTCCAAGTCTGTAAGTCTAACCATAAGCAAATCAAAAACAAACCGAAACATTAAGATATACTGACAATCTTATTCCCATATATGACAGAATAGTTCTCATACAATGTTAAGACTGATTTACTTTTTTATTAGGAGCACTTCTTAGGTTTTTGGCATTTCACATGTCTACACTCAGTGTCCATTGGCTCCTTCTGAGAGTATCCGTGAAGGTTCGGTAAATTTTGCAGTGAACAAGTAAAAAAGGGCTGGTGTAGGTACCAAAGCCAAAAGGGGCAAATCTTGCTCAAGTTTATCCACTCTGGAAATGGAGATTATTCCATAGGCATGAAGTAACCAGTGGCTGAAGAGAACAATAAGTCTTTTCTTTCTGACCAGAAGATCATAGCAGTTCTATATAATTTTGTAAAAGAAAGAAAACAGAAATACAGATTATCAGGCTAAATCAGCTGGATAATTTATTTTAAGGTAAAATGTATTATTTATAATCTCAGAATCATAAAATATTTGAGCTAAAAAAGACTTTAGAAATCACTCAGTCTAGCCACTCCACTTTATAGATGAGGAAAGTGAGGCTCCTAAGGTCATATAAGCACTCAGTAGCGGCACCCAGACGAGAGCCACGTCATCATGTCTCTGAAGTCCTAGTCTATGCCATCATTCACTCCTGGAAACACTGTAGTTTCTTCTGAAAGAAAGATATAAACTAGAAGGGAAACTCCACTTTATATGCTTTCTTCCTGGCCTGATCCACGGTCGTTATGGATCTACAGGTGAGAAATAGGAGGTACAGAAACCCAACCTCCTTAACTTCTAACATTCCTGGAGCCTGCTGCATGAATAGTAAGGGAGCAGAAATGACACATGAACACTCTGATTTTCTTTTAATCCTTAATACAGCTGTATAGTATGCAGAAACTAGAATAATGAAATTAATACAAAAATAATACCTACATGTGCTAATAAACACATTAAAACATAATTTGCAACAGGTTAGTTACCAACTTTCTCTTATCATTAAACAGCTCATCAACTCAACCAGTACTAAGCTGTCTATTCCTGCTTTAGGTCCCCATTTCTGATTCATGCTAATTGAAGTATGTGAACATTTTATATAGGAGATTCACAAGGGCAGAAAAACAAATAAGTTCAAGCTAATTTAACAGTGTAGGCCTAATTCTTAACTATGGATAAGATGAAAAAATTCAAGGCCGGGTCTGGTGGCTCACCCCTGTAATCCCAGCACTTTGGAAGGCCAAGGTGGGTGGATCATGAGGTCAGGAGTTTGAGACCAGCTTGATCAACATGGTGAAACCCCGTCTCTACTAAAAACGCAAAAATTAGCCAGGTGTGGTGGCGTGCGCCTGTAATCCCAGGTACTCAGAAGCTGAGGCAGGAGAACTGCTTGAACCTGAGAGGCGGAGGTTGCAGTGAGCTGAGATTGCACTACTGCGTTCGAGCCTGAGCAATAGAGTGATACTCCGCCAAAAAAAAAAAAAAAAAAAAAAAAAAAAAAAAAAAAATCAAAAACCTAATTTTATTCAAATATCCAAATATCCAACTATTTCCTCCTTCAAATCTTTCCCTAGAGTTGATAAAAGTGCCAAAACTAATTTGCCTATCTTCTTTAATTAATTATATTTCAATGCTGGTTAAAGATTACAAAGGAAAAATGAGGATCGTCTACAGATGAAAACAACTGAATAATCACTATAAAAATATTCTGTCTAGTTCTTCCACTATTATCCTACCTAAAAGTCACTATGATTCCTACATGTTTTCCCCCACTCACTGTCTTACTAAGGTAATAGAAAAAGTGGCATCAACAGTAACCACTCCAAAATAGTTTACAACTTATTTTCTCTCAGTTGAGTTTTCTTTTATGTTATGAATTATGACAAAGCACATATCAACTGTCATGGGTAGTTTGAGACAGTTCAAAGGCCCTAGATTAGCAAGTATAGGATGGAAGAGTACTAAGACACTTCGGATTGGCCTCAGAATAAAGTTCTTAAATCAGAGCCATTAACGTATTTAAAAGCAATAATTTAAATGTAATATATTAACAGTAGAGAGCCACATAATTATTTTAGAAAGAAAATGTCAGATTGCATATGAACAAATAATGTACAAGAATGCCCATTTTGATTCAAAGTTTAATGAATACATTTTTCCCTAGATATAGAGTCAAATACACTACTACTTCTCATTTGTTGTTCATGTTTTTGACCAATAGCTTATATTGAAAATATAAACGTTATGACATGATGTTCTATTCTACCCAGTGACTACAAATGTGTCAAAAGATACTTTTTTGGCCAAAAATATTCTGAAAATAAAGACATATATAGTTTTGTTTTTTTTTTTTTTTTTTTTGAGACGGAGTCTCACTCTGTCTCCCGGGCTGGAGTGCAGTGGCCAGATCTCTGCTCACTGCAAGCTCCGCCTCCCGGGTTTAAGCCATTCTCCTGCCTCAGCCTCCCGAGTAGCTGGGACTACAAGCGCCCGCCACCTCGCCCGGCTAGTTTTTTGTATTTTTTAGTAGAGACGGGGTTTCACCGTGTTAGCCAGGATGGTCTCGATCTCCCGACCTCGTGATCCGCCCGTCTCGGCCTCCTAAAGTGCTGGGATTACAGGCTTGAGCCACCGCGCCCAGCCTGACATATATAGTTTTTAAAAAGGAGTTCTTTATAATAGTGGCCTTACACTAAAATATTAAAAAGTTAGAGGTACAAAATGGATACCATGAAAAAGGAACAGTATCAGAATAATGTGGCTATTAATGTTAGCTCCAAATCCCCCAAACATTATGGGATAAAAGTAAACATCCATAATCAAGAAAATAAAATTTGTGATAAAACATAGAAGGATATGGAACACACAATTATTGATAACTGTTTATGTTGCCATTGTAAAATAAAGTTTAAAATTAGTTCTAAATATAAAACATTTTTATGGTTTTTCTCAAAATAGTGTTAGTAAGTTTCAACATTTCAATAACTGTATGTTTGTTACATGGGTAAATTGTGTGAAACGACTTTTCTCCTTCATGCTGGATAGTTGAGCCTGACTACTTCACTATTTCACTAATTTCCCAGGGAAATATATAGTCTGGTATACAACTTTTCATAAAGTTAACAAGCCAAAAGCTACCAAGTGGCATCAATCAACCAAAGATTACTAAAACAATCAGTTGGACTATATCTTATCATATGGACTATTCTGATATTTACTTGTCAAATTTATCAAAAAAAGTCTTTAACAAAGGAAAAAAAGACTTCCTACCTCTATTTCAGAAGCAGACATGTATACAGCCAGAGTAACCAAAGATAACACTAATATAATGTATGGGAAGGCGTAATCTGAAAGAGAAGCATTGGTATTATGTTGGAAATTAAACAAATTTTCTCAATAAACCATCAAATAAATTCAAATAGTAATTCTTAGAGTCAAATCCTTTCTCAACCAGTTCTGTGAGACTTACAACCTAAGGTTCTCAGGCAGGGGCCAGCAAGCTTTTTCTGGAAAGGGCAAGATAGTAAATGATTCTAGCCCTGCATGTCTCTGTCTCGATTACCCAGCTCTGCAGTTGTAGCAGGAAAGCAGCCGTAGACAATACATACATGAATGGGCATGGCTGTGTTCCAATGAAAACTTTATGGACAGTAAAATATAAATTTCATACATTTTTCACATCAAGAAATATAAGTCTTTTGATTTTTTAACCATAAAAAAATGTAAAAACTATCCTTGGGCCAGCTTTGAAGAACCCTGCCTTAAGGCATCCAGTGGATGTAAATAATTAACTTCCCTCCTCTGCATTCTAGAATAGTGCCAGTTATGTACTAAACTTAGGAGAATTCAAAAAATGGTCAAATAATTTTCTGTGTTTTGTGGTCCAGGTGGGGAACCTCAGTTGAGAAAGGTCATCTGTAAGAGTAACTCAGCTTTAATTAATCTTTAGA
The DNA here is from genome assembly GCF_001698545.2 of Rhinopithecus bieti. Classification (NCBI taxonomy): domain Eukaryota; kingdom Metazoa; phylum Chordata; class Mammalia; order Primates; family Cercopithecidae; genus Rhinopithecus; species Rhinopithecus bieti. Next base: position 1,548,699 of record NW_016837625.1, on the reverse strand, counting down.
AAAGGTCATTTATCAATAAACTTTAAAGGATAAAGAGATCATTCAGTATTCTTAATATCAAAATTCCAGCAATCTCTACTTTAAATACAGTACAGTAATACTTTAAGCAAATTTTTTCCTCTAAAACACCACTTTTCTCTTAAAATGTTTCAAATTTACAACACACTAAAATAAATGGACAAATTGAGAAAATATCTTTGAATTATTTTCATACAATTATTTGTAAACGACTTCAGTTTACGAAACTACTAATCATTCTACATTGCAGTAGAACCCATTTGGAACAATTTCAAATGTTAACTCAGGATTTGGCAGCCAGAAACTTAATTATCTATACAGGCCTGATTCCAACGTACTAAAGAACTAAATGACTTATTTGACATTTATAACCTTTTATTTCATAGACAGTGATTAGGTCCTCAATCAACCTTTCAAAAAATAAAAAATGAAAAACAAAACTCTATTTAACTAATACATAGCTAAACAATGTTGCTAATGATATAAATTTAAGACCTGGTAGTAAAAAGCCATATACAGTAAAAAGGAATAAAGAGGAAGTTTCTGACTAAGCCCAGATTTGTGGGGAGTAGAGGGAGGTGCCAGGCTAGAGATAGGATTTGGAGTGGTTCTTAAATTCCAGTGCATAAAAAAATTTGAGATTTTGTGCAACCAGGTCTGGAGTAGGGTCTAGGGATATGCATTTTAGTTCCCCTGGTGCTTCAGATACAGATCACACTTAGAGGCTAGCTTCCATAATATTTCCAAGCAGGTAAAAGTTTGTCACTGACATATTCCTAATCATGCCCTAGACCCCTAGTCCTTCACTATCTTAAGCTATCAGAAGCTTCCTGGTGCTCTGCTTTGCTCAGACTTGCTATATCCCTACAAACCAAAATTATCATCTTTTCAACATCATAAAATTATGAGTTGGTGGTGCAAATGAATAGTACCTCCTTGAGTCCCCTATGAATGTGTTTTGAGTGGAAGCTTGTTAAAATGATAAAACATTCACTGTGGGAAAAGTTATTTTCAATACAGGCAGCTACAATATAGAAAGCAATGCTGTCTGCCATCTCTTTGGGTTACCTTTCCAAACGTTTTCCTGCTTTTCACAGTGTTTCCCTTTTTTCCATTTCATAGCCAAGAGGCTATACACAATAGCACCACCTGCAGTCTAGAACCTACAGATTTGAGGTCGGCCAATTCTTAACTCTTCCAGCCTAGCAGAAACAACTACCTATAATCTTTTGGCTATTCCACGAATACTGAAACTGAATTCATTTCTCTTCACCAACCTATTTGCTTCTTCTAATATTCACATTTATCCATCCACTGGTTACTAAGTCAAAAAGCTACTTTATAAAATTCTTGTCCCATTCCTTCAACCCCTCTATTTGTTACCTAGCTTAGTTAATGCTATCTTTGAAGCTGCTCCTCATTCCCAGTGTTTTGCTACCATAGGTAGAGAATTCCACATGTATCAAGTTATCTTTCTACAGTGCAAATGTAATCATGTCACTCTTCTGCCTAAATCCTTTTAAGAACAGGTACCTATTCCCTACGGCAAGAATGGCAACCTCAAATGACACAGAGGCTAGCCAGGAAGGTATAGGGAATGGGCCAAATCTAACAGGGAGAGAGGAGCTAGAGGGAACTATAGATTTTCGAATCCTGTGCAGGCCAAATGAAACAGTTCATCTGTAAACCAGAATATGGGAGATAACAGAATTTCTGGTTCCCTTGGTCTTACCCTCAAGCCCCACCATCACCTTGAACCAAATTACATTCCTAAACTATATTACCAAATTCCATTACCAAGCTCCATATAAAGGATGATGTCCAACATCCTTGGAACATTCAATGTCACATATTCAAAAGAACCACACTACGTTTTCTCAGCCACTGGGCTTGCCTGCTTTATCTCCTGGTTGTATGTGAGGTTTTTAACAGTGAATTTTCCTTATTCTTTTGAGTCACAGTTTGGTCTAAATGATTACTAAACAAATGAATTAATGGTTACATTAAAATAAAAGATATTGAGGACTTTTACTATAAAAGGTTTTCATAAATGAACTTAGAAACCTAAGACCTTACTTAATAATAAACAGTATACATTATCAAAACTAATTTTCATAAATTCCTAAATAAAACCAGTTTCTATTTCTTATGATATACTTAGATTTTAAAATCTTCTAATTTGGTCATAAGCTTCAAATGCAAAGTATTCTCTAAACAGAAATCAGTTTTGATTAGCTGTCACTGATTTCTTGAGAATTTTATTCCATTCCAAGAAATCCATGACTTTTCTTTACAATACTGATCATACGTTTTAGCAAAACATACACTAAGGTTTATTTTCAAGGATTAAACAAATTAGCTGGGCGCAGTGGCTCATGCCTATAATCCCAGCACTTTGGGAGGCCAAGGTGGGCGGATCATGAGATCAGGAGATCGAGACCATCCTGACCAACATGGTGAAACCTCATCTCTACTAAAAAAAATACAAACATTAGCCGGGCGTGGTGGCACATGCCTGTAGTCCCAGCTACTCAGGGGCCAAGGCAGGAGAATCAATTGAACCTGGGAGGCGGAGGTTGCAGTGTACCGAGATCACGCCACTGAACTCCAGCCTGCTGACAGAGTGAGATTCCATCTCAACAAAAAAAAAAAAAAAAAAAAAAAAAAGAAAGGATTAAGCAAACTATTTTAAGGAAAAAGTTCCAAAGTTAAATCTAGAGGAAATATTACTGCATACAATAATAAATATATTTCATTGACTTGACTGTACCCATCAAACTTACATAAGAGGCCTCCACCAACAGCCTGAAGCACAGTTAAAATTGGGAAGAAGTAAAGTGCAGCATAAATACTTTTAAATCGATCAGACTTCCCTAACCCACATGCAATCTTCTTCACCAGAAGAGGTCGGAGCAGCATCATTAATACCAAGCAGAATGCATAATAGATAAATACAATGGTGTATCTGTAAAATAAAATAGAAAATTTGTAACATCAAAATGTTTTAAAATGTTTTATCCTTGATCATTTTAAATGAAAGAGCCTAAAAAAGGTTTAAAAGCATATTTACTCTCTCCATTGGATATTCAGATTGGCGGAAGGCTGGCCAAACAGGCTCTCATACACTGCTAGCAAAGGTACAATGGTTGCTTTCTTAGGCAGTCTGGAAATATGTATCAAAAATCCTAAAACTGTTTATCCCTTTTGATTCAGCAATTTTACCTGTAGAAATTTATCCAAGGGAGACAACCAGGGATACATAAAAAAACCTACTGTACAAGGATTTTATTGAAACACTTATAATAAAGTCCTGAAGAAAATAAATATTCAATTATAGGAAACTGGTTATATTTTATAGTATATTCATGCTGCAATATTATGCAGACATAAAAATCTAGTTATGAAATAAATGTTAACAAAATTAACTGTGCCTAATATATTAAGTGCCAACAGCTTACAAAATAGCATGTCATAGTTTAGCCTTAATATTCTTTAAAATGTATGCATACACATGCAGAAATAAAACTGGAAAGATAAAATTTTTAGCAGAATCATCTCATGGAATAGAATTACAGATTATTTTATTTTGTGTGTGCTTTTATTCTATGTTTTTGAAATGTCCCATTTTAATGTAACTTTTATAATGAGAAATAAAAAGCTGTAGAAAGAGCTCTGTGTCACCAGACTTCTAGTAATTTATTTTGAATAACGGGACTTTTATCCACACAGTTCTATCTTAATTTTCCTGAGTATTTTCAAATCAATTTTACTATCTTGCTACTCAAACCCTCTCCCTATACAGGGGAGTGTCCTACGAAGTCAGCAGTCATTTCAGATCACGGACCACATGCTTTCTACCCACACAGCAAAATGATACCATAATCCTGTGTTTCTGCAAAATGATACCATAATCCTGTGTTTCTGTGATGCTTTTAGGTTCAGTCCAGTATGGTAATACATTAGTAAATGTTTGATCTCTTGGGTGATATCTCTTGGGTCTTGTTATATCACCCCCAACCAACATCAAAAGAAAACAAAATCTATCCATTCCTGCAACCTGTAGTTCCTTAAGAGCTCTAAAAAAGATGATTTTAATCAAGAGGAAACCATCATGTGTTATCTCTTCTAATGAATTAGTTTCCTCTTGTTTGCTACCTCCTATCAACAGCAGAACAAAACAAAATCTGTCCATTCCCACAACTTATAATTCCTTAAGAGCTCCAAAAAGATTATCACTTTAATCAGGAGGAAACCATCCTGTTTCTCCAAATGAACTAGGAAACCAGTTTGTGGAAGTGATTACATTTCCCACTCCTGCCTTCCACCAGAAGACCTCATCCCATTCCACTCTTCCCCTCTTTCAATCCATGCCACCTACATGTGGGGTTAGTTTCAATTTGACAAACTAAAGCTAATTATTGCTGTAACAGTAATAACTGCCATTTTCCATAACTCATTCTTAAAGTTTTAGTAACGTAAAAGTTATTTTTTGCAGTAAGTTATAATGATAGAAGCTTACATGTTTTTTCATGCCTCATCTAATCTGTTTCCCCTTAAAACTATAATTATCAGTAAAGTACTGTGGTATTTTTCAATTTGTAAGAAACTAGGGTATACATACATTGGGAAAAACAGCCTTCATTTGTCAATGCACTAGTGTTCCAAAGGTTTCTGGTAATTGTGTGCTATTACTTTTTGTTGACTTGCAAAAAAAAAAAAAAAAATTACTATGACTCGTGGTAGCCCTACAACCTTCAGAAATGCTTAGCCCAGTCTGACCAAACATTTATATTTAGAATGGTTAGGTAAATAAATAATATGCCTAAATCCAATGCTATAAGACAGTACAATATCTCATAATTTTAAAAATCACTGTTTTGTATAATTAATAAAACAAGGCAGGCAAGCTGTTCTACAATGACTATTGGTAAAGGTGCTGAGGAATAAAAGCAAAGAAACAATCTTGATTCAGGGATAGTGAATAGATGGAAAATGTCCTAATCAATGAAGCTGTGTGATGATTATGATTGACAGAGTGCTGCCACAAGATTCTTAGCCTACACTCAATTCAGCAGAAAAAGTGCTATAATAAATTAGAAGTGACTATTACAGGTGCAGATGAGGGTTGGTAGTAGTACCTGTTTGCCATTTCTCTTCCAATCTTGTATTTTCTTACCCTCCTAATATAGGCTTTACAAATATTAGTATAAGTAACATAAATGAGACTGTCGGTAAATAAGTCTGATTTTGTTTTAAATAAGATATAAGGTAATCTTATATTAAATAAGATTACCTTATATCTTATTTAAATATAATATTCATTTCACTTAAGTTTTCCAGATAGGACTATGTTAAGTTATGCAAGGCCTCAGGAGAGTTATATGACAAGAGGGTAATTAATGCTTAGAGCTAAGCTCTACGAATCAATGAATCAACTAAAAGGACATTATCAGTCTTTTATATAGTATTTTATGTAAAAATTATAGCTATTGGCCGGGCGCGGTGGCTCAAGCCTGTAATCCCAGCACTTTGGGAGGCCGAGGCGGGCGGATCACGAGGTCAGGAGATCGAGACCATCCTGGCTAACACGGTGAAACCCCGTCTCTACTAAAAAAATACAAAAAACTAGCCGGGCGAGGTGGCGGGTGCCTGTAGTCGCAGTGAGCTGAGATCTGGCCACTGCACTCCAGCCTGGGTGACAGAGCGAGACTCCTTCTCAAAAAAAAAAAAAAAAAAAATTATAGCTATATATGTATATATATGTGTGTGTGCATGTATATTACATATATGTGTATATATATGTGTGTGTGTGAAAAAACATATTTATATAAAAATAATTTGTCATACCTAAAAACTGGCAGTGAGAGGCCCCAGTGGCTCACGCATGTAATCCCATCACTTTGGGAAGCCAAGGTGGGTAGATCACTTAAGGCCAGGAGTTCAAGACTAGCCTGGCCAACATGGCAAAACCCCATCTCTCTACTAAAAATACAAAAATTAGCCAGGCATAATGGCACATGCCTGTAATCCCAGCTGGGGAGGCTGAGGCACAAGAATCACTTGAACCCAGAAGGCAGAGGTTGCAGTGAGCTGAGATCTTGTGCCACTACACTCCAGCCTGGGCAACAGAGCAAGACTCTGTCTCAAAAACAAACAAAAAACTGGCAGGCAGAAAAGAAGATTTTCATTTTTCTATATCTGGTTGTTTTGTACCTATATGCATGTCTATGTTTTGATGTTTTATTATTAAGAAGTTGCTCAAAAAGGACTAATTTCCCCAAGCATATTATGTACTGAAAGCCTACTACAATTGTAAGAATATAAATACCAGACTTCTATTTTCCCTTTTCCCCAAAAAATATCAAAATGAATTTGATTCATTTTCTAGTTCTAGAATTTACAAAATTCATAAAATTCTGCAACCGGAATAGTCTGGCATAATTGCATACAGAATTTTATGAATTTACTATTTTAAAACAAAACATTCTAATAGAAATTATACTTATTTGGGGAGAAAAAAAGAAAAAACACTAACCCAAACTCTCTAATAATGCCATTTACCATAAAGTGCCTCCTATATCTAAGTTATACGGTATCTGAGAATGTGTGGATTAATTTAACCCTCACGACACCTTATAAGGTATCATTATTCCCATTTTACCCATGAGAAAACTGAAGTTATAAGAGGCTGTTTACATGTTCAAGGTAATATAGCAGCTGGCAGACCCAGAACTCAAACCCACACCTGTTTTTGTCTCCAAAGGCCATAAAATCTATAATAATTATCAGAGATTTAAAAAAAAAAAAAAGATCTTAAGTTGAAATAAACACTTACAGTGGGTAGACGGCTTCATGAGTACAGTGCACTGTGGTAACGTAATCTGGACTTGGGTTGTAAAGCATCGTGTACCAGTCAGAAAGCATCAATACTCGGCATGAACGTATATAAAGAACACCAACTGGATCACTCACAAGTAAGGTGATAATAGCTGCCATGCTGCATTCAAATAATGCAGTGATGTGTTGGAAAAGTGCACTGGAACTAGAGAAGGAAAAGAGGCATGATTACTAGAAAAACTGCAATATTTAAAAGGCTTAAATAAAACATGTACATGTGTCAAGATACAGATTTCTAAATATATAAGAAAAGTCAAACAAAAACTACTCAAGAGTATAACCTTTTATTCTCAAAAGGGATAAATAACACTGTAGCAGTATTATCTAAATGTGTAACAGAAAAGCAGAAATTAGATCTACCTTGTATCTTTAGTATCTTGCCAAACTGCTGCTAAAAATTTCTTAGTTATCTGTGTATCATTTAATCTTAATATGCACATAAAAGATGGTAGGTAACATATGTTTGTTATAAAGTATAGTAATTATAATATTATAAGCTCATCTCCTACCCAATAACTAGAACACTGTCAACAATTTATGACTACTTTTTTGTTCCTCCCCATCCATTTCTCTGTCTCTCCCTTAGAAGCAACCATGTACCAAACTGCTTTTATCATTTTTTTCTAGAAAGTTTTTATCCCAATTGTATTTATGCTTCACAACTATTCTGGTTAGTTTTGCTTATTTTTGAATGCTATAAAATGATATCACACTAATGGAAGTCTTCTGAGATTTTTTTCCACTCAAAATTACATTTCCAACTTTCATCCATGCTATTGCTTACAGCTGAGGTTCAGTCATTTTTGCCACTGTATTAGGATTCCACTGTGTGACAATACTGTGATTTGTTTCTCCATTCTGCAGTTAGTTAAATATGTTGCAAATGTGTTCCTCTCAGTCTGTGGGCTCAACTTTCACTTTCTTTGTGAAGCCTTTTTATAAACATGTTCTAAATTTTAATAGACTGGGCTTTATTTTTTATTTTTTTCTACTTAGCAGTTTAAATGTTTTAAAAAGTCCTTCCACACCCTGAGATAGTGTGTGTGTATCTCACACACACACTATTTTCTTCTAAAAATTTTAAGGTTCTGCATTTCACATTTATCTTTAATTCATCTAGAAGAGATTTCTGTGTCTAAGGTAAGGTAGGATCTCACTTTACTTTTTCCCATTTGAATTGCCAATTGTCCCAGCAGCAGCATTTTACTGAACAGGTACTTCTTCCCAACCCTACCCTCCCAACTAATTTGCCATGACACTTCTGTCATATAAAGTTTCATATCTAATTGTCTGTGTTTTGGCTCTCTATTCTGTTTCTTGAGTCCATTTATCTATTCCTGAGCCAGAAGAATAATACGATCATAATTCTGGATGTTACATACATTTTTTCTACTTCTTTGGTGGCCTTGGCTATTCCTGGCCCTTTGCTCTTCCATATAAATTTGAAAATTGGCTTGTCAAGTGCTCAGATAAATCCCATGTAGCTTAGCTGTCTTGGTCTGAGCTATGTCACAATACTTTACTGTACATGGAATATAGGAAATAGTTTCATATATTTATCTTATACTCAACCTTTTTATTAAATGGTCTTGTTATTTCTAACATCTAGCCTATAGGTGATTTTGAGTTTTCTACTTGAACATTTTCCATTATGTGGAATAATTTCCATTATTCCATTGCATAGCAAACTACCTCAAAACCTGGTGGCTTGAAACAAGAACCACTGATCATTTCTCACTATTTTGTGATGTGACTGGGCTCAACTGGGCAGTTCTTTCTGCTCCACATGACATCAGCTTGGAAAGCACTCGTCTAGAGGCTTGACCATGCTGCAGCATTTAAAAGGACTAACTCACATGGCTGCAGTAAGTGCTGGCTGTTGGCTGGAAGGACAACCAAGGCTGTTAACAGGTATGCCTTGGTTCTCTTCCACATGGCTTCTCTTTTGTTTTCAATATTATGCAGTTTAATTATGATGCATGTAGGTGTGAATTTCTATTTATTCTGCTTGGGATGTGTTTTGCTTCTGGGATCTGTGAATCTGTTTCTCATTATTTTTGTAAAATCTGAAGCCAGTATCTCTTTTTTTGTTGTTGTTATAATATTTTAAGTTCTAGGGTACATGTGCACAACATGCAGGTTTGTTACCTATGTATACATGTGCCATGCCAGTATCTCTTAAAATACCAGCTCTCCTTGGCCGGGCGCACTGGCTCACGCCTGTAATCCCAGCACTTTGGGAGGCTGAGGTGGGAGGATCACGAGGTCAGGAGATAGAGACCATCCTAGCTAACACGGTGAAACCCCGTCTCTACTAAAAATGCAGAAAATTAGCCAGGCGTGGTGGCGGGCACCCGTAGTCCCAGCTACTGGGGAGGCTAAGGCAAAAGAATGGCATGAACCTGGGAGGTGGAGCTTGCAGTGAGCCGAGATCACACCACTGCGCTCCAGGTTGGGTGACAGAGCAAGACTCCATCACAAAAAAAAAAAAAAGAAACGAAAAAGAGGTTAGGACAGTGGAAATCTGAATTTCTAGCCTCTCTGGGGAGGCAGGAGGAGAGAAGACGGTTCAGAAGAGCTGGAGGTTTTTCCACAGGATGTCAGCCAGGAAAAAAAAAATACCAGCTTTCCTTCATAGTCTCTATTTTTCCAGAGACCCTAATTAGATACTATGGGCAAAAACTTAACAAAACATTTATGCTGTGCATGAGAATCTGGCCTTCAGTTAACTCTCTAGCTCTTTTCCTCTGGAAACCTGATAAGGATAGAATGTCAACTATATTACTAGGCAACACCACTTATGATACAAATGATCCTGACTGGGAAATTACATCTGGACTGGGGAGAACCATAAATGAACTATACATGCCTGATGGGGATACCATGGTTTGGCTTTTTTGAATTCACTGACTCTTGTAATTGGCATGTCACTTGCAGGACCCCAGAAGTTCATGGAATTGTTATGAGAGAGACTCCTGTGAAGTGTAAGACTTTAAGCCTGCACAACTCCCACATCCACCCAACATGGATCTCACCTTCTTGCACCTGATTTTCCATCTCCTTCTTTCTCAGTGCTATATGCCATTATTTATATGCATTCTTTTCTAGTTCACTAATTCTATCTTCAACTGTTTAATCTGCTGACTACCTTTTTTTTTTTTTATTTTGGCAAGTATAAATTTTTTTCTAAAAGTTTAAAATTTAAAGTAAAAATTCATTTCTAAAAGTTTCCTTTTCTTCCCCCAATACATCTGTTTATTCCAAATAATCTTATTATTATGGACAGCTTGTGACTACATCCTTACTTTCTTTATAGGTAGCAGTTACATATCCCATAGGTGAAAGTCCATTATCTGTGTCCTTTGAGAGCATAAATATATTGTTTGTTGCATCTACCAATAAGTCCTAGTGCTATTTTATTTAGTAACCACAGACTATGAGGTCATTACTAGATCTTAATGAGCAAGAGTCTTATAGGGTTAAATTGAGAATGGGGAAGCTTTCCAGCAAAGAAGCTCTGCTACTTTTGCCAGCAGCTATGGCCACTACTACCTTGGGCTTCAGGCCCTTGAGGGTCTAGTCTTGGCAGAGGCTGCCCAAGATTCAGTATCCAGATAACACTGCTGCTACCAGCAATTGACCTTAGACAACCCTCTCATCCCAACTGCCTGCCTTGTCACTCTGGCCTAACTCAGGGGGGTTGGTTTGTGTTTTGAAAGAGAAGAGTTCCTGGAGACCTCTCCATCTCCAGCTGGGACCAGCAATGTCTCACATAGTTTATCTACCCCAGACTTTAGTTATTTCATGCAGGTAGGTCACTTGGAGCTCCTAATTAACTCACATTGTTGGAAGCAAAACTCCTGTGCCATTTTACAAAGATGAAAACACTGAAAACATAAATAAACACACATTCACATTATGTAATTTGACATTTTGCTTCCTTATAGAATTAATATTTTTAGAGGCAAAATCCCAACTTCACTATTTCTTGCCATTACTTTGATAACGTTCTTACTGGTCTTCTTGTCATGTTCTCTTTTAATCTATCTGCAGCCAATCATATCATCTTTACAAAATGAAATACAATTTTAAAACTCCTCTCATTAAACTAATTTTGAGTCTTTTGTCTTTCTGGAAAATACTCCTTGCCAGCATCTTCTTCTATATTTCCTGGCCATGCTAAATGGCTTTAAATTCACTTGTGTCTCCACACATCGGGGCATGCATCACTCTCCACCTCAAAACACATTTTACCTATCTGTCAAACCATGTATCCTTCCAGATCAGTTCAGGGGTTATCCCCAGTTTTTAGGAACATTTGTTAAGACACCTCCAGCCCCAATCTATCCAGACTGTAAGTGCAAAGTTTCAGGAAATTGTTAAGAGATGGCCCTTGTGTTCTTTGTTACCAATTTCCTAGGCAAAGCATAGTTGTACAACTCCCTCTTTTTAAACCCACCTCCTTTCCTGTCTGAGCATTAGTCACTCCTTGCCTTCCCTCAAACCAACCTCTAGTCTCTGCTTCAAGTCTCTCCCTCAAAACACAGCTGATATCTAAATTCAAACGCATTTGGTGAAGACATACCTATGCCCTTTAGCTCTTCTCTACTTTGGGGCTGAGAACTTCCTGCCAATTGATTGGGCAATTATTCTGTTTCAGCTTTATCACATCTCCGTTCTCACCCCATCTCTCATCGTTCTATTAATATAACAGAAATTAAAAGCTGGATGAAAGATGCTATTTTAAAAGTATTTTATAAATTATTCTGAAAATTATAAATGCTTTCCCAATGTAAATAACCACCCTGGATTTATTAGGTAGGCCCCAGAAAACTGCTGATTCTATTTCCATCTGGACCATCCTTTCCATTTCCATTCCAACTACCACAGTCTATTTCTTTGACAACAGTCTTCTATTAAATATCTCACCTCTAATCTACCCTCCACAGAAATTTTCTTCCTAAAATATACATCAAATGATGCTACTTCCATACACCAGATCTTCACCAATAAATGATTCACTCAAATACAGAGTGTTTTTTTGGATGCTCATTCCCTCCATATCTCATGTTGAAATGTAATCCTCAACAAGGTGGGGCCTAGTGGGAAGTATTTGGGTCACGAGAGTGGAAGCCTCATGAATGACTTGGAGCTGTGCTCACAGTAATGAGTGAGTTCTCACTCTAGGAGTTCATGTGAGATTTGGTTGTTTAAAAGATTCATGGTGGCTCACACCTGTAATCCCAGCACTTTGGGAGGCTGAGGCAGGAGGACTGCTTGCACCCAGGAGATCGAGACCAGCCTGGGCAACATAGAGAGACCCTGTCTCTACAAAATACAAAAAATTAGCAGGGTATGGTGGTACACGCCTGTAGTCCCAGCTACTTGGATGGCTGAGTTGGAAAGATCACTTGAGCCTAGGAAGTCAAGGTTGCAGTAAGCAGTGATCACACCACTGCAATATAGCCTAGGTGTCAAACCAAGACCTTGTCTCAAAAAATAAAAATAAATAAATAAAACATAAAAAAATAAAAATGAAAGAGGTACCTCCTCCCTCTCTCACCATGTGGTTCCCCTTTGCCTCCTGCCTCCTCTCACACTGGTACTCCTCTGCCTTCTGCCATGATTATAAGCTTCCTCAAGCCATCACCAGAAGCAGATGCCAGCACTATGCTTCATGTACAGCCTGCAGAACCATGAGCCAATTAAACCTCTTTTCTTTATAAATTACCCAGTCTCAGGTATTCCTTTACGGCAACGCAAATGGACTAACAGAAAACTGAAACTGAAGGGTAGGGCAATGCTATAAAGACACCTGAAAATATAGAAGCAGCTTTGGAGCTGGGTACCAGGCAGAAGCTGAAAGAGTTTGGAGGTCTCAGAAGAAGACAGGAAGACGAGGGAAAGTTTGGAACCTCTTACAGCCTTAAGTGGTTGTGACCAAAATGCTGACAAATATAGACAGTGAAGGCCAGGCTGATGAGGTCTCACATGGAAATAAGGAAGTTATCAGGAACTGTAGTAAAGGTCATCCATATTATGCCCTAGCAAAGAACTTTGCTGCATTGTGTCCAAGTCCTATGCATCTGTGGAAGGTGGAACTTAAGAGTGATGACCTAGGGTATCTGGTGGAAGAAATCGTTAAGCAACAAAGCATTCAAGATGTGCTGTGGCTGCTTCTAACAGCCTATGATCAGATAGATGTGGGAGCAAAGGAATGACTTAAAAATTGGGACTTACACTTAAAGGGAAAGCAGAGTCTAAAAGTTTGGAAAATTTGCAGCCTGGTCATGTGGTAGAGAAGAAAAGAGCATTTTCAGGAGAGGAATTCAACCAGGCTGTACAGCAACAACTTGCTAGAGAGGTTAGCATGGCTAAAAGAGAGCCAAGTGCTAATAGCCAAGACAATGAGAAAAAGGCCTTGAAGGCATTTCAGAAGTCTTTCAGACTGCCTGTCCCACCACAGGCCCAGAGGCCTAGAAGGAAAGCATAGAAAGTAAGCTGTCTTCCTTATTTTTCTCTTTTAACAGCACTCTTTGTTTTGTTGTTGTTGTTGTTTTGTTTTAAGCACTCAACTTTCTGAGTGACTTTTAAACTGAAATCAGAAGGAAAAGAAGGTAGCTAGGTAACAAGTTGCAGTCAGATGAAGAAGAGAGTATTTCAGACAGCGGAAAGAGTTTGGAGGAAGGGAAAGAACCTAAAATAGGAAAGAAGCTGAACAGCTGGAGGAACTAAAAGAAAATCAGATGGCTGAAATGTACTAACGCAGAATTTGGCTTCCCATTCCCAGCAGATTAAAGTTCACATGCTTATCAAGAACCTTCACATTCTGGCCCCAACCTATCTTTCCTACTCCCTTTTATATTACTTTTCTTCATCTGCAACCCACTCTTGACTACCCCAGATTACTTCTATTCCTACCTACCACAGATCACATATTTCATACCTCTATGCCATTATTCATGCTGTTTCCTCTGCCTAAAATGTTCCTTTTTTGAAATCTTTCAGATCCCATCAGGCATAATTTATCTCTCCATTCTTTGTAACTCCAGAGTACTTTGTTTATAACTCTTCCACTACATTTCTAAGACTGATTTATAATTATGTACACACTTGTTTTCTCCACAAGATTATGACTATAAGCCATGTCAGTTATTTTTATATCTCCTTTCCCGATCTTTCAAACATAAAATGCAGTACTTAGTAAATGTGTGCTGATTTAATATGTTAATATGAGTTTCTGCATTAGGTTACAGCTATATCGTTTTTAACTATATCATACTAGATTACTAGTATTAAATTAAATTACAAAGAATGTGTTCCATAACAATAAATAGCTTGTCATCATAACCAATTTTGTGTAGAAAACCAATAAGGATTATAGTTGAGAAGTAAAAAAGTATTCCTTCAAGATCATTGAGAGTAAAACGGAGTAAGGACAGTTCCCTTAAAAATTACTAAGTCATGCCCTATTGTTAAGTTTTCTTGTCACAGTTAAGAATAATCTGAAGATAAAGGAAAAACATGTTTACCACTTTTAAAACAGAAGAGGCAGAATTACTTAATAAGGTCTTCTGAGTGATAATTATTCCAACATTAGTCCAGCCAGATACAGTCATAGAAATGTGCTAACCTCTTTTTCCCCGAGTACCATTCAATGAAGAACCAATGTAAAACCAGAGGAAGCATTGCCATAAATCCAAGATAGAGCCAATCATAAAGTTCAGGAGATTCTGTGCAAGGCTGACAATATTTCTGTGCATTCGTTCTCTGTCCTCTTGGGCATACCTACAATATATAAAACCAGTATTTTGTGTACAGATATTATTTTAGAATATTAACACCCCCCCAAATCATTCTATAAGACATCCCATTTCAGTTTAAATATTTAAGTTTACATGTGCAGCTTTTAGAACTAAAAAAGACATAAGTAAAATAAAAAGAAATCTATATTGTATGTGCTATATTTGTACAATGCTCTTAAAAGATTCCTTTTACTAAGTTACTAAAATAGTTGACTAACATTCAATGAAAAACCTATTTACTAACATTATATAAGAATAATTGCAGATAAATATTCTGGATTCATGATATTCAACTTACTGTACAAGACACGGTACTAAATCATAAATTAGAAATTATTAAATTACTAAATGTTTTAAAAAATAATAGACATCAAAATGCCAACATAAACAGTGACTACATTAATGCCTCCATATTCTTTTATATTTCTTTATTTTATTTTTTTTTGAGATGGGGTCTCCCTCTGTTGCCCACGCTGGAATGCAGTAGTGCGATCTTGGCTCACTGCAACCTCCACCTCCTGGGTTCAAGCAATTCTCCCGTCTCAGCCTCCCCAGCAGCTGGGACTACAGGCGCACACCACTATGCCCAGCTAATTTTTTTCTATTTTTAGCAGAGACGGGGTTTCACCATATTGGTCAGGCTGGTCTCGAACTCCTGACCTCAAGTAATCCACACGCCTCGGCTTCCCAAAGTGCTGGGATTACAGGTATGAGCCACTGCGCCTGGCCCTCCATATTATTTTATAAATTAGTGATATAACAAGAAAAAATATTCTACATGTGAAAATATTTCAAAAGCAAACAGATTTTACAAAATGAAATAAGACACAAACATAAGACTTACCCCACATTCTCCATATATTTCAGTTGAGCCATTTTTAAATAATAGGGTCTTCCCACAATAAAGTCCAAGGCATGCTGGTTGGATATCGACAGCTTTTTAAAAACAAATGCCAGTATAGTAACATCTTTTGTGATTATAAAAAAAAATGCAATAATAGCTGAAGCACTTGGCAGAAATAACAGTTTCAAAATTTTAAATAACACATATTAGACAAAAGTCTTCAAGCATTTTTAAATTTAAATTTCTCTTTTTACACTGTGACACTGCAGACAGTTATCCTGGAACCTTGCTGTTAATACTGTGCCTTATGATTGAGGTCCTCAACCAGCAGAGCAGGATCTATCCCCAGGACTCAAGGCCTAACCCGGTATGATCAGAGGATACTTTTGAGTTTCACTGACTATAAAGTTCAAATATACACATATTTTTAAATTAGAGCACCAGTAGAGGGTCACCACCTTCTATTTTGCCCAGTCAGGACATTAAGCACCCACATGTAGACATACAATTGTCATCTATGTTCATAACAGAACACATTTTCACATGGGAAAAGCAGAGAACATAATTTCAGAAGAGGTACGCAAATTACCTTTATACAAAGCTTCCTACATTGTCTTAGCTTTTATTATTTTTGTGGAGGATAAGTGAAAATTTCATCAAGACTGTCACTGGGTAAATATTTAGGAACCACTGCCTTAAAATTAATCCCCTGATCTAAAGGCTTAGGGGAAAAGCTGCTATTCCTTACTTAAAAAAAACCCAACAACTAAGAACCTAATACGTTGTCTTTGACCTTATTCACAAGAAGAAATTATGGAAGGAGTTTTCTTCATCAGTGACATCTGATTCCCTTCATTCCTTCACTGATTCATCCAATAAACATACACTGAGCTTGATTCCACTGGTTAGGGGCCACTAAAAGTCCAAGGAGAAACAGAGTTCCTGCCAAAACCCTACAATCTAATGTGGATTAAAACAAACAAACAGGCTGGATGAGGTGGCTCACGCCTGTAATCCCAGCACTTTGGGAGGCCGAGGTGGGCAGATCACGAGGTCAGGAGTTCGAGACCAGCCTGGCCAAAAGGGTGAAACCCCGTCTCTACTAAAAATACAAAAATTAGCCAGGCGTGGTGGCGCGCCTGTAGTCCCAGCTACTCCGGAGGCTGAGGCAGGAGAATCGCTTGAACCCAGGAGGTGGAGGTTGCAGTGAGCCAAGATCGCGCCACTGCACTCCAGCCTGGGCTACAGAACGAGACTCCTTTTCAAAACAAACAAACAAACTGTGGTCTACATGTGAATTAATTTGAAAAAGTATGCATCTTTGACTATTCTTGAACAATCATTTCCCAAATTATTCACGGATTCACAATCTAGACTGCCTGGTCTACAGCGCCCTCTCTCCTTTCACGTTCAAGTAGACTTTTTATTTCCTTCTCCTTATGCTGCTGAGAGAAAAAGAGAAGCAGCATTGATTAAAATTCCTCAAGTTTAATATTTTCGCTTTTAACAAATTTCGGACTTAGCTTTTTAAACCCTTTGGCCTCTTTAATGGGCGCTTTTTTTTTGTAATCAATTGTAATCACAATGTTCTAAATTAATACATGAAAACGAATTATGTTTCAGGTTTTTCAAGAATGCAGAAGTTAAGGAATTGGAAACTTCTGTATGGGTTTTACATCTAGTAGATGCTTAATAAATACATGCGAATATCAATAATCTAAAGTTTCTCAAAATCCAAGGCCTGAAAACCAGTATGATAAACTGAACTGAAATAAACAGCCTATCACCTACTAAACAAAACCCAGGCTCCAAGTGACTGTGTAATTTCCCTTTTCATTTCCTTTAGTGAATGATAGCTAAAGTTTTAAGATTCTATTTTTTTGCAGCGGTCTTGCTCCTTTGTGACGGGCCCTATAAATCTACGTTTGAGGTTGAAGCAGGAGACAAATTATGCAGCAACTTGCTTCTGCTTTACTGTTTTTTCTGCACTATCACCCGCGTTTTCAATTCTGAAGTCAACCCTCATGCAAGTGTTCCCTTCACATTAAACTAAGGGACTGAAGGGACATTTCGGACCAAACAACAAAGACCTGGCCTTTCCGCCGCAGACAGCGCGCCTCCCCTGGCAGCCCGTCGGCGACAGAGACCACCTCAACCCGGCAAGAGTGCGGGGCCCGGCCCGAGGGCGGGCGGGGTCAAGGGGCGAGCCTACGCCTCTAGCCGAAGGCCGCCTACAGAGAGCCGAGCCCGAGGCCAGCCGTGTAGGAAAGCAACCAGGACTACCAGAAACAACCAGGACTTCCCGGGATCTTGGCGACCACTCACCCATGGGCCGCCTGAAGGTTTTTTTCCGGAAGCACTAGTCCAGCGGATCTGGCAGCTGCACCAAACATCCGGGCCACAGCGAGCTCGGCGGCTCCGCCTCCCAGTAACCTGGGCTACCGCTCCGAGGTTCCTCCCCCACTTCCGGGTTTAGGCTCCGATGTCCCGCCCCCCGAGGGGTGGCTGCTTCGCGTCCCGCCCTCCTCGCGAGGAGTCAGTGGGTAGGGGTCGGGCTTGAAGCCATCGCTGCGGGAAGGTTCTTGTGTCCCCGGACGCAGACCATGGAGAGCGCGCTGGCGGTGCCCCGGCTGCCCCCGCATGATCCGGGGACGCCGGTGCTGTCGGTGGTGGACATGCACACGGGCGGCGAGCCCCTGCGCATCGTGCTGGCTGGGTGTCCGGAGGTGTCCGGGCCCACCCTGCTGGCCAAGCGGCGCTACATGCGCCAGCACCTTGACCACGTGCGGCGACGGCTCATGTTCGAGCCCCGAGGGCACCGGGACATGTACGGGGCTGTCCTAGTGCCGAGCGAGCTGCCGGACGCGCACCTGGGCGTCCTGTTCCTGCACAACGAGGGCTACAGCTCCATGTGCGGCCACGCAGTGCTGGCGCTGGGCCGCTTCGCCTTGGACTTCGGGCTTGTGCCGGCGCCAGCTGCGGGCACCCGCGAGGCCCGCGTCAACATCCACTGCCCATGCGGGCTGGTGACCGCCTTCGTGGCGTGCGAGGACGGCCGCAGCCACGGCCCGGTGCGCTTCCATAGCGTCCCGGCCTTCGTGCTGGCAACAGGTAACGGGCGGGACGTTTGCAGCCCAGGGCGGAGCTGCAACCGGGACGCAACTAACAACATTAACGGTGTCTCTAGGCTGGAACTCTCGCAACTAACCCATCCCGCGTGCCCTTGCAATTAATAAAAAGGTAAATCACTGCGAACGTGTGTCAGCAGTCTTGCGTATTTGCTTGGTGCGTGCAATTTCTGTTTTCCCTGACTCCCATCCGCCTGTGGTTTTGAGAGACCCTTGAGGAGTGAGGAATTCCGTGTTACCCTGACTCAGCGCCTCCTTCTGCACTGGTGAGGCATTCCTAGAGATTTCACCGGTGGGTAAAGCAAAGTACGGTCAGGGTCAAGGAAAGAGCGAAGAACAGCCAATGTACCAGGGTTCCAGGCTGGCTCAGAATATGCTTGGTAGACACAGAATCACAGTAAGTTACTAAACCTGGTCTCCTTTCCTCACCTCCCTCACTTCTTTGAGGAAGAATTAAATGAGAAGGAATGAACAAAGCAGTTTATAAATCATTAAGATACGAATGTTGCTTTTCTTTAAGAACAGGAACACGCATTGCCTGGTTTCAAATCCTGATAACCCCCTAAAGCTGTGCAACTTGAGGCAAATTACTTAATTTCTCTGTGCCTGTTTATTCTCTTACCTCATAGAGTTTTTTTGTTAGGATTAAATGAGAGTATGCAAGATACTGTATTCCTGGAGATAGATTGCAAGGTATATATGATTGCTAAAGTTCCGTAGGCCTATTGTGTGATTAAAAGGTTTTGCTGGATTCCCTAGTACAGATCCTTGTACAGCTTATGTAAAGCAGGGCCTCTGTATAACCATAACCCTTACACGAGGGAGATCCCTCATGGGGATGACCTGGCAAGCTGGCATCTGGTTTCTCATCTGAATACTACCTCCCGGGGGCCGCAGTCTTATCAGTAAGAATGCTTTAGTCGTTGTGACTGGAAGTGAGCCAGGAGCCGGTTTACCAGGAATAGAGTTATCATTCTCTTAAAAATCTTCAAGCCATGCAAATCATCTGTTAGAAAGTTGGACCTTGATTCCCCCTGAAGAACTAGGTTTCAGATTAGCCTGATTTGATAAGTAATAAAACAGGCACTTTTAGAGCAACCTCAGGCAGCTGAAACCCACAAGTTAACGAAGAATGCCTCTGGAGAAATTGATGCCATTTTCCCGGAGAATGGTGTCACTTCCAGATTGGGAGGCCACTTGAGGGAGACAGAATTTATGTTTACGATTCCATTTTTAAAACCTCAACAGTTTAACTAGCGTGGTTACCAGAATTCCCCCTAGGCAACTACAGCAGCAGATTAGAAACACTCTAGACTTCTGTGGGAAATGGCAGCTGGCAGCAAGAACACGAACTACATCACATTTCTGGGTCAGTTAGGGCCAGGGTCAGTCAACCACTTGACCTCAGTAGTTCCTCTCAGTAGTTCCTGAGAGCATCACTGTGTGACAGTACAATAATTAATGGTAACTGAGTTAAGAAAATGAAATGCTATATTCTCTACTTTGAAAAATGCATACAAGACAGACATAGAGTTCAAGGTCACTGCCCCACCTCTCGCCATCTCAGTGACCTTGTGCTAGAGTTCATACCTCAGTATCACAGTCTGTAAAATGAGGATGACAATAGTACCCACCTCGGAGGGTTGTTGAGTTCTTCTCCACCCCACTGGGCTAAAATGCAAACTCTTTTTTGTTCACAGTATTCTAGGTGTCTAGAAGAGTAGTTAGTCAATGAATATTTGTTGAATGAGTAACTAAATAAGTGAAATTTGGAGAAGAATATGCTGATTGACAAATGTAAACATCTGGTCCTCTTGAGAAACCTATTCCCATTGGAAATTAAAGTTTTGGCCTTCGAGTCCCTAATCTGTGCCAGGAACTCCCCACACATGGAATTTTCAAAACAACTCTTTTAGGAGAAATAGCAGGTACAGTCTGCACAAGACACCAAAACCATATTAAATGGCAGAACTAGGGTTGGAACCCTGGCCTATCATATGGCTTGCCTCTCATCCTTAAAATTTTTTGTAGTTTAAGGAGATATGTTTCAATTTCTGGAATACTGCTTAGTGTATCACACCTCATTCACAGATACAGCGTATTTTAAAATCTATCTTGTCCAACTAAACTCCAAGAAGGGAAAAGCCTATGTTTTATTCTTCCTTGTACTTCTTATATCTTCTACAGTAATTGGCACATAGTAGGTGCTCACTAAATCTTGAGCAAAGTAAATCAAATTGAAATTTCAGTGATATGCTTGTATAGAAGAAAAGAAAAACCCTTAGATTTTGGATTGTGTTCTGGATAGAGGTTGTGTATTTTAGTAGAAAGGGTTTGGGCTTTGGAGTCACCTGGTCCTGGGTTTGACCCCAAGCTCTGCCACTTATTTGGTGGGTAAGTCAGGGAATAATGTGAGGATAGTAAGTAAAACAGTACCTACCTCTCAGGGCTGTAGTAATTAAGGCGCTAATGTAATGAATTAAGGAGCTAGTATATGTAAAGACCTGCCACATAGGAAGTACTCATGGGTGAAATAAATATCTTAATTTTTAATGTTAGTAATTTAGTGATTAAAAAATGAAAGAGTCACCGATAATTGATGGACAAGGGTAACTTTAAAGGAAATTTGGTCCGTTTTAAAGAAAAGGAAACCAAAACTCAGTGAGGTGTAGCACTCTACCCAACTGCCCACCCCAAGAAAACCAGACCCAAGATTCTAGAAAGGGTGGGCCAGGGAAATGATTGTAGGCTCAGGGATGACTTCTCCTGAACCAGCTTCCCAACTCCATCCTGGCCCCCGGACTGGTGGCCAATGCCGCATTCGGGTGTTACAATCAAGAGAAGAGGGCAGGCAGACTGAGCCCCGGGACCATCACCTGGGTCTCCTGGTAAGTGCTGATCTTCATCCTCACCTTAGCTCTCCACCTTCCAGCAGTCTCTCATTTCTATTAACTTCCCCATTCTCTTTTCATGAAACTTGCTTTTCTTGTTGCACGAGCATCAAGATAAAGACATTTTTTATTCAGTTTTGTTGTTACAATCCACAGCCTGTTTTACTCTTTCGATGGTAAACTTGATCTATTTTAACACATCATGGGTTAAAAGGGCTTCTGTGGACTAATGTGGACTGACAGCATACTGATAGCCTTCTGTGGACTGATAGCATGCTGGTATCTTTGTATGACTTAGCATGAAAACTCAAGAACACAAGACATTTTCTTTCCCAAAACTTAAATTCTGAAATTGAAACCCTACTCTGTCCTTTTGGTTCACTTAGCCTCATCACTCCATGTGTTGTCCCCTTTCCTGATATGTGTGAGCAAAAGGTTTCTTAAAAGGGCTGTGGCCTTGGAGAGGATGGCACTTCAGTCCTCAGCTTACACAGTTAATCAGCGAAGTGGACCAGCAGCATTGGCTGTCCTACCTCACCTGGTCCATGCCCTCTGCACCACCTCCCCGTCCTCTGTTTCTTCACGTCCTGCTCCTGTGTTGCCCGGTGGAAGTTAACACAAGTCCTCTGTGCACTAAGGACCTTCAGCCTCCACTCTTCTCAAGGCAGAAAAAATGTATCTCTAGGAGAAATATTTCTACCTTCAGGACACTCCTTTGCCAACAGATGTCTTTCCCTTAGAGCTTAGGCTTCTGTAAAATAAAAACGTGAAAGACAAACTTTCTCCCCTGCCATAGGCTTCCCTGAAAGACGGTGATCACCAAGCCAGCTTAAATTAGGGAAGAGGAAAAGAGGAAAATTTGAGAAGAGGGGAAATAAACATCACCCAGCCCCCTTTCTTTGGAAATACAGATTGAAGATTTCAAACTACTGACCTTCAGGTGAAACTTTGGGGATATTCAGACTTAAAATGCTCAAATAAAAACCCTGGTGCAAAATGATGCTGTAGCGGTCAATGATTCTACAATGTCATTTTTCTGTGTGTTTGCCTGCAGGATACCTTAATTAGATGAAAATATGTAGATAAGTATATATACTTTATGTAGAAAAAATCTTTTAAAATTTTTGTTTTGACATTACAGCTGAAGAAAACTGATTTGTAAATAGGATCCAAGATCCTTACTATTTTAAACCATCTCTCATAGTATAAGTGGGGAATAGACATTTTCCTTCTTAGTGTTCACAGGGATGCCCTTGGGTTTCCCTGTCTCGGTCTCAGCGGTGTTTCCTAGAAAAGATCCTCAGAGAAGTTAATGAATATGTCTGTATGAGTTAGGGAAAGCATGACATTCAGTTTGTAACTTCTGCAATCATCAAGTTAAAATAGAAAATAGAATGATACATCTAGCTATTATTCACTTGATGCTTACTAATTTTAAAAAATTGATTTTTACTTCATTATTTTTATGATAGGAAAAGAACATCCCTCTTGAAAAATAAACATATTAAAAATCCTGGCCGGGCGCGGTGGCTCAAGCCTGTAATCCCAGCACTTTGGGAGGCCGAGACGGGCGGATCACAAGGTCAGGAGATCGAGACCATCCTGGCTAACACGGTGAAACCCTGTCTCTACTAAAAAATACAAAAAACTAGCCGGGCGAGGTGGCGGGCGCCTGTAGTCCCAGCTACTCGGGAGGCTGAGGCAGGAGAATGGCGTGAACCCGGGAGGCGGAGCTTGCAGTGAGCTGAGATCCGGCCACTGCACTCCAGCCC
>NW_016837625.1:1474871-1525092 GCF_001698545.2 Rhinopithecus bieti | reverse complement strand
AAAAAAAAAAAAAAAAAAAAATCCTTTGAATTTTGTTGCTAAAATACTTATTAACAAACACATCTTATTTCCAAACACATCTTTTTTTTAGATCTTATGGTGGATGTTCCTGGACATGGAAAGGTGGTGGTGGACATTGCATATGGCGGTGCATTTTATGCATTTGTTAGCGCTGAAAAGTTAGGACTAGATATTTGTTCCGCAAAGACCAGGGACCTTGTGGATGCAGCGAGTGCAGTGACAGAGGCAGTGAAAGCTCAGGTCAGTATTACTCTGCTTTCATAACCAATGCCCTTCTCTGTGGCATGGAGGAAATACACATTTTTAGGTCTATAAAGAAAATTAAATGATGTTTAAATTATTAGTAGTACTAAGAATAGGGTACTTATTAAAATCTTAGCCTCTAGAGCAAGCTTGTCCAACCCATGGCCTGCGAGCCACATGCAACCCAGAATGGCTTTGAGTGTGGCCCAACACAAATTTCGTAAACCTTCTTAAAACATTATGAGTTTTTGCAATTTTGTGTGGCTCATCAGCTCTCATTAGTGTTAGTGTATCTTATGTGTGGCCCAAGACAATTCTTCTCTTCCAGTGTGGACCAGGGAAACCAACAGATTGGACACCCCTGCTCTAGAGCAAAACTATCTATGAATTCTAGCTTTACCACTTGTAACGTATATAACCTTGGACAAGTTACATAACCTCCATATGCCTCAGTTTTCCTGTCTGCAAAATGGAAATTAAAAAATACCTGCTTTGTAGGGTTGTGAGAATGAAATAAGTCAATAAATGTAAAGGACTTAGAGTAGTGTCTGGCCAATAGTAAATGTTCAGTAAATGATAATATTATTTTTTTGGGACAGGGTCTTGCTCTGTCACTCAGGCTGTAATGCAGTGGTGTGATCAGAGCTTACTGTAACCTCAAATTCCCAGGCTCAAAATGATGCTTCTGCCTCAGCCTCCAGAGTAGCTGGGACCACACACCCAGCTAAATCTGTGTGTGAGTGTGAGTGTGTGCGTGTGTGTGTTTATATAGAGACAGGATCTCACTATGTTGCCCAGGCTGTCCTCAAACTCCTGTCGTCACGTGATCCTCCCAACTCGGCCTCCCAAAGTGCTGGGATTACAGGTGTGAGCCACCACACCCAGCAATTACTAAATTTAATAATACATACATACTAATATAGTTTATAGTTCCTTAAATGTGTAGAAATGTATTTATAGAATTATACAAATTTTAAATGCGTGTGTGTGGTCATTCTGTAAAACTTGAAAATAATAAATGTAAAATATAGCATACAAAATGGATTTAAACCTTTTTTTATTTCATAGAGAACATTAATTCCTATTATTTTTTTCCTATATTGCTAAGAAGTTACTCAAATAACTACTTAAATAACTCTGGTTTTTACTTGGGAAAGCTATTTTGATAAAATCAGTTTAGATAATAAATAATTCTAGAATATTCTTTCACTTCTAGCACAAATGAAGCACATTTTACCTTGAAATTTGGACCTATAAATAAAGCACATGTACAGTATTTGAATGTTTAGTATGTGAAAATTTAGTGTGTGAGAATGTATTAGTAGTAAAAAGTAACTTGTGTAAGATAGTGTCTAATGTACTAATAATTATTATGTTCTGAAGCTTTATTTTAAAATAATTTATAACTTAAATAACAAAATGAGCATACATACTGTATCAGTATTCTAAATTATTTTTCTGGTACTGCCAGTACCAATATGTGAAATTATATTATGATAGTAACTTTTGAAGCTCTGAATGTACATCAATTCTCTGTTCCATTAGGCAGGACAGCTAATAGTTTGAGTTAACAATTTGGCACAAAATAATTTCTCCTAATTTTTAAAGAATTGAACAGAAAAAGTCATGGATATCTTAATAAAAGGTGTAATTTTGTCCTTCTCATTTGAGTTTGAACTCAACAAGGTGGCAAGGGGTGGACTTTGAGGGAGGAAGGATTCTAAGAAAAATGAGGACAAGTTCTATTATTGATGTATCAGACAGTACAATTAATTACTCTGTGAGCTGTTGACCATTCACACTGCCGAAGCAGATTTAGGAAAAGGTCATGGGGATGGAGAGTTAAAGTTAATACAAATTCGTCTTCATTCAGTCACTCTTTTAACAAACATTTACCAAAAACATACTGTATGGATGTTAGTTAGACACTATGCTAGATCCGAAAGAACAAACTCCATCTTCGAGGAGCTAGCTCCAGTGGGGGAAGCGAGCATTGTGTTGGAATGTGCTATAGTGGAGGTGGGGCATATCGCTTTAAGAGGATAGAGAACAAAGATTCAATCTGCAGGAGACTTGAACATGGTTTCAGATGGACTCTTTGGATGTTAAGAATCCAAAGCTGTTCCATTGCTTTAAATGACATGTAACTGGAAGTAGAAAGTACTAATTGTAAGGATATACAAGGGAAGTAAGATTCTAGCAATCTCAGTCATACTACAAATGTTTGCAGAAATCCAGGAAAAGTTAAAGAACTAGACTTCCAAGAACAAGTAGCTTTGCACATTTGGACCTGAATCTACCATTGAGTGACTTAGTTACCCTGCCAGTGCCTGCTTCTTTGTGTGCATATCTACTTCTTTTTGATGAATCAACTGACTTCATCGGCTACAATAAATCTATTTTTCATCCAATTGTTTCTCTTACCTAATAGCTTCTGCATTCTTAAAGAATGTTATGTCCTCTCACAGCCCTTGTCTCCATCATTGATATTAACTTCAGCTCTAGATACTCAGAGCCTGATTTTCCCACATTATCCTCCTTAAGCTTCTGAGAATAAGACTATGATTGCCTTAGCTCATCCTGTTGGAGAAGCCATCACCAGCCTGTGGATTGACCATCCTGGGGTCAGTGCTGCAAAGACTATGTGTATTTGGGGTGGGAGGGGTGTATAAAATAGGACTGCTTTTTTAGCAAAGGCTATATGCAGGACAGCTTCCTTAGAAGGGACTCAAAGTATGATAATAATTATAACTTCCAATAAAGTTGTTTCTTCATCTAGACAACGACATAATTTCTAGCAATTAGTATACGTTGCCCAAAACAGTATTTTAAAAATGATAAGGATAAAAAAGTTACGTCTAAGAATGACCCATCTGCATTATTTATAAAGATAAATTTGAATCAAAATATTTATTTTGTATGTGGTTGATTTTTTTTGTTATTTGCAGTTTAAAATTAATCATCCTGATAGTGAAGACCTTGCCTTTTTATATGGAACCATATTAACGGATGGAAAAGATGCTTATACCAAGGAACCAACCACCAACATTTGTGTTTTTGCAGATGAACAGGTATTAAAACTGGAATGTTTAGGGACAAAAGCCAGGTAATATGGAACTAAAACATTATGAACATTCTATCTTCATTTATTCTGAAACAGGTTGATAGAAGTCCCACTGGCTCAGGAGTGACAGCCCGAATTGCCTTACAGATTCACAAAGGGCTTCTGGAACTGAACCAGGCCAGAGCCTTCAAAAGCAGTGCCACTGGCTCAGTATTCACAGGGAAAGCTGTGAGGGTAAGTGACACCCTTAGCTTCTTATTTATAAATGTGTCACTTATGAGACCGAAGAGGCCTGAGTTGGGTGTTTGATAAATTTCTTCAGTCAGCTCTCAGAAGAGAATTTTAAAGCAGGCCTGTAAAAACTTCTTTTCAACTAGAACATTGGTTCTCCAGTGTGGTCTTGGGACCCCAGGGGACCCCTAAGGTCCTTTCCATGGGTTCAGAAGGTCAAAACTATGTTTACAATAATGGCATTATTTGCTTTTCACTCTCATTCTCTCGAGTGTACAGTGGAGTTCTTCAGAGGCTACGTGATGTATGATAACCCAACCAATTGAATGCAGAAGCTAGATATGAGAACCTAGTTGTCTTCTGTTAAGCCAGACATGAAAGAGGTCTGCAGAAATATCAAACATTGCCAGTTTTCTCATAATTTTTTTTGTTTTGGCAAACATAGTTATTTTCACAAAAATGTAGGTTTGTTATTTTTAAAATGAAGTAATGAACAGATATATCTAATTCCTAATATAGTAAATATTGATAGATAAAACTTATATAAAGAAAAACTCTTTGGGATCCTCACATCTTAAGGTATAAAAAGGTCCTGAGACCAAAAGGTTTGAGAACCACTAAATTAGGGTTTGGGTTTTTGTTGTTTGTTTTTTGTTTTATTTTATAATAGTGTTTTATTTGATATAATAGGATGTGAAAGCCCTGAAAAGTTGTGGAACATCAAATTTTTGTAATGGAATAAAATTTTAAATGTGCTAACAGCTAAGTGATGAATCTCAGTAGTAAATGAAATCTACTACAGAATGATTGATCTACATTCAGTAAATTATTCTACTCATGAAGAGTCCTTTAACATAGCAAACAATCTATCCTAATATAGCTGTTTTTAAGATTTGGTGTTTCTCAATATTAGAGTTTCCTTAAGGATCTCTACATCATATAGCGGTCTTAGACATGTGAAACCATTTATGTTGTATGCAAAAATTTGGAACACATTGTCTTCAGAATCTGAAATGGAACATAAAAATAATAACATACATTTATACTTCACTGTGCATCAGTTTTCCAGCTAAACACTTGATACATGCCATCTCATTTAATCCTCACAAGAATCCTACAAGGTCAGTACTGTACTGTTGTTATCCTTTTTAATAGATGATAAAATGGAGAATTGGAGAAATTAGGTAATTTGCCAGAGGTTAGTTAGTGAGTAGCAGATCCAGGTCATGAACGTGGGTCTCTCTGAACAGACCAAAGCATTACATTATATTGCTGTCAGAGCAAAAGGTCAATGAGGCTTTATATTATAGGAACTGTTATGAGAAGAATCTGGGATGCAATGTCCCCCTAAATAGAGAGGGAGCCGAGAGACCAAAGAATGACTCAGACAAGTCCAGGTTGGCAAGTCGATGAATTTATTAGAACTTCCATACAAGGCACTCCTGGGAAGCAGCTGAACAACTATGGAGACCCATCCTGCCTCCTGATTCTCAGCTGCTTTTAAGCTAATTTTCTGGCTCTTTGCCTACTGTGTATGTGTGATAGGACTGTTTTCCTTGGTATGTTCCCAGATATTCTCTGGGATATTTGGGTTCTCAGAGATACCCGCTCCTTGGCTGGGCACCATGTCCTTGGCTTACCCCCCCAGCCTTCAGGGTTCAAGCAGTGGACATACATCCTTACATAACCTGGTGAAGGACCTCTCACACTACAGCAACTTTATAAAAAGATAAAGTATTATACCCCAACAATATTTGACATTTTACCTTTAGCTTCAGTTCTTCTTCTTTTAAAAAGTAGAACATAAAAAAGATATGCTGAAGTTAATGTTTCCAGTTATTTGTTTTACAGTTATTGGTCATGCTTGCCAGAACGTCTTCACTTGCATCATGCTCTCTCCCTGTCTGTGTGGGCCTGTCCAGGCTCCCTGATGGTACCTTCTCAGTTTCTTTACCTGCCCCAGCTTCTTTTCCCTGTCCTTCCATTTAGATGTTCCCATCACTTCATCCCCAGCTTCCTTCTCATCTCATCTACAGTTTGATGCTGCTGGGCAATTTCATCCACTTCCTAGGCTTTAGTTTTCAACCATCTACTGATGATGACTCCCAAACTTTTATCCCTGCCCTGCCTACCTACCCTGTATGTCTTCCTGAATATAATGCACTTAATCCTGACTGTTCATTATACTCATCTCTAAATCACTGTCCCAGAGGTGTCTCAAACTCACCTTGTTAAAAAGTTCTTCCTTCCTTTCTCAAATGTGCTCTTCCTTTCTCTCCCCATTATGGTTAATGCCATCACTAGCATCATTTCCAAGCGGGAAACTATGGTTATAATTAACTTACTGCTAGTCCTCAGTTCCCACATGCATTGGTCAAGAGGCCTATCAGTTCTACCTCTAAACTGTCTCTATGTTAGTATATATTCTACTTCTCCATCTTCACTGAAAACTCCCGTAGTGACTATGGAATCATTCAGTGAATTGAGGTTATCTTTTAACATGTTTCTGGGTCTTTTGTCTCTCTCTTCTCCAGTTTGATCCTCACTTTACAGCTACAGTTATCTACAACACAAGTCTGACCATATCACTCTCCTTAAAACCTTCCCTTGCCCGTAGGATTTCCTTGCCATTCCTTCACATGATGAAAGTCAAGAGTACAATTTTCAAGCCAGATACAATATGAGTGCAATATTTTGATAGTATACTCCATCTTTTTTTCAGGAAGCGAAATGTGGTGATTTTAAAGCTGTTATAGTGGAAGTATCAGGACAAGCCCATTACACAGGTACAGCAAGCTTTATAGTAGAAGATGACGACCCACTGAGGGATGGATTTCTTTTCAAGTGACTTCTTCCATGATTTTAAGGGCTTTCTTTTTAACGTAATCATTATCCATAATGAATGTTTTCTCTAAATTATGTGAAAACCAATAATCAAATTATACATATAAACTATCTTTCTTTCTAAAATACTACCCTGTGACTAAATATAAAGTCATTATACTTCATATTTGCAACTGTATTTTGGTATAAATATCACTTATGTCTAGCATACAAAATGCCAGAAATTCAGTCTTTTTCTAGTGATTAACATATCAGGTAAAATTTAAACAGTAGCTACTTTTAAAATATTGCTCTATAGTAATTACTATTAATATCATATTTTGTTTTAAAGACTCTTTGAATAATATGTGGAATTTAACAATGAACTTTACAAGCTCATTATTTTTGTCTTCCATTTATTTTGAGTAGAATAATGTCCTCTCTATAAGCAGCATGTAAAGGAGATGGATTATAATAAAGTACTCAACACTTAGCACAATAGCCTGGGAAGGATGGGATTGGAGTCAGCTTCTTTGTTATAGCTGCTGCTAGGGTGTTCTCTGTGGCGCAAAGCCCAGCATCTACACCCACAGGTAATGAAGTATCAGAGACTGATGCTAAGAAGACCAACTAGTAATCAGACTTTTGCTGTATCTTTAGGGCTTTTATAAAAGGGGTTGCTTATTGCATTATTAAAATGCAGATATATAGTAGAAATTAAGCAGTGAATCCTTACAATGCGCGGTGGCTCAAGCCTGTAATCCCAGCACTTTGGGAGGCCGAGACGGGCGGATCACGAGGTCAGGAGATCGAGACCATCCTGGCTAACACGGTGAAACCTCGTCTCTACTAAAAAATACAAAAAACTAGCCGGGCGAGGTGGCGGGCGTCTGTAGTCCCAGCTACTCGGGAGGCTGAGGCAGGAGAATGGCGTAAACCCGGGAGGCGGAGCTTGCAGTGAGCTGAGATCCGGCCACTGCACCCCAGCCCGGGCGACAGAGCGAGACTCCGTCTCAAAAAATGAGTCTCATACTCTATCAGCTGCATGCTAGGTAGATTTAAAACATGAAATATATGCTTAGGATTGGTATTCCTTCTAGTTAATACTTATCTATGAGCCTGTTAAAAATAGCTGAAGCATTAAAATATTCTAAGATGCGATGCTCTCCGAGAATTCAGTAGACTCTTTTGTGAGATAGGTAATAGTATTTTATTTCGGAGCATCCAGAAACTGAAGTAATTAATTTATTTAACTGGCTTTATCACCCAGAGAGTCTGTATAGGCCTTATTATTAGGTCTGTGATTTAATTCCCTGACCAAAAGGAAAGCTATCATGTTAATGTTTTTTATTTCTCTATTA
The DNA here is from genome assembly GCF_001698545.2 of Rhinopithecus bieti. Taxonomy (NCBI): domain Eukaryota; kingdom Metazoa; phylum Chordata; class Mammalia; order Primates; family Cercopithecidae; genus Rhinopithecus; species Rhinopithecus bieti. Next base: position 1,517,349 of record NW_016837625.1, on the reverse strand, counting down.
CACAAAACAGTGAGGATGTTTTCACTCATTCTCCACAGAATTCTGTAGTAAATAAATCACTTACCTAAAAAAAATGACATTATCACTAACTCAGTATGACCAAATAATTTTTGCAGATCAGATTTGCTATACTTAAAAAAAAAATAAAATAAAAACGGAACCATTATTTTCCCTCCAAATCTCACAAGTCACATGAATTTGAAGGAAGATTGTTTAAAAATTACATTTTGTAGCATTTTATAATCTATCAGGTACATACTGAAGTACATTCAGAAATGCATATTATGATTACATGGCCATCAAGGTAGGGGGTAGTTTTACTCACTGACCTTGTTTAGAATTGTCAGCACTTGGTGATATTAAAAAGACTTTTAGTTGATTTTAGTATTGTTCTAAAATTCTCTAAAGACGGCACACCCCTTTATCAGCTGCACCAGGGAAAACTACTACTCCTGCCCTACCCATGGTATGCCACTGTTTTTATCCCATTTATACATTTAAGGGAGATGCAAGTCAAACATGTTAAACAACTCTCCTAAGGTCATTTAGAGGCTGCAAATCTAGGAGTTCCGACTCCAAGTCTAGTATTTTCCTATAACACTTCCTCCAGTTCTAAGATAGGATGGCCATAACTTGGTCTAGGACATAGTACTTTAATAAGAATGTTATATTTCTTGAACATTAAACAATAGCTATTACCTAAGTCTTCCTAAATTTCAATCCAAACCAGAGCTGAACCCTTGCAATAGTGTTCATTCCTGCTGTACTTCACCCTGGTTCCCTTGAAGTAAAAAACATTAGGGAAATCAACTCCTCCTCCTCTGACCTCCACATGTCTAGTAAGTCACAAAGCCCTGTTGATTCTGCCTTCTTAATACTGCTCACATCTATCCCTTCCCATCTCAGTGAGGGTCTTGCCTCATCAATTAACCTCTTTCAGGTGTCTCCAATCTCCTGCCCTCCCCCGCCCTCCACTTGTTCCTTCCCCTAAGTATTTAAATGTGCTGATTGTAAACAAAATGAAACAAACATCCCTGTCCCTCCTTCCCTCTGTAGATGGCTGTCACTGCTAACTCCTTCCCTTAGTATTTAAGCTTCTAGATTCCTTACTGTCTCCTCAATGAGTACATTTTCTTACCTTCCATTTTGCTATTCAACTACTGCAATCTGGCTTCTACTTCATTACTCATTAGAAACGTTACCTAATTGCCAGGTCTAATGGTTTATGCAATCCATGGTGGCCCCCACTGCTTGCTCCCTGCAGGCAGGTGTGGTCCATTTTAGAACAGGCAACTCTAGTCCCTTGGTGCTGAGCTCACCCACAGAACCACTCAGGCTTATGAGGTTGGTACCCAGTCCCCTTATGCCCACCAAAGTGTTGCAATTGTATGGGCCCAGGCCCATCTCCTCTTCATCATGAACTCACAATGCGCTTTGCTCCAAGTCCTCCAGACTCAGTAAGAGTTAGGTCACCCTTCTCTTCAATCCTGAAAGCCACAAATTCCATACCCCTCTTTAGGACACTGTTCTTCATACTTCAATGTGCATGTGCATCACCTGGGAATCTTAGATTCTCATTCATCAGACAAAGGGTGGGGCATTTCTAACAAGCTCTCAGGCGATGCTAATGTTGCTGGTTGGAGTACTGTGAGTAGCCAACTTTTGGACGAGCCTATCTTAATTACCTGTTTGGGTAATCCTGGCTGGCAACTTCTCCTCTAAGCTGTAAAACAGATGAAAAGCCTGTTAGCGCTCCACCTGGAGGTAAAGGATAGCGTTGACCAGAAGATCACAAATATGTCCCTCATAAGAGGCTGGGAAAATTGCCTTACCTTCTTTTCTGAAAATCAAAACCATAAAACAGCTGATTTATCAATAGACCAATGTGCCTCATTAACTATATCATTCACCTGCCTAGCTTTGCTTTCTTTATCTGCTTCTTAACTTTTAGTACTCCCTAGCATTCCATCCATGGTGCTTTTCTTTCTTCCCTGACTACTCTGTCCTTAAATTGTCACACTCATTCCCATGGTTTTCCCTCTTGTAGAGGGAACCACATCCACATCCCTAATTTCTGAGGTCTAAGACCATACTGTAGATTCAGTACTTAGAGGACAACCAAGATCATTTTCCCCCTAGATTGTGGCCCTTTTCCCATATTCCCAAACTTGATTAATGGCACCACCATCCACCAAGCTAGGGACTTGGGATTGACCCTTGGCTCCTATTCACAATCTTTGTCCTCTTTGTTGATGCTCCTGAGGTGGATAGCTGTGGATTTCTCTGGCCATCATGCCTTTTCCCCTTCTTTTACCCTTTTTTCTTTTATTTTTTTGAGATGGAGTCTCACTTTGTCGCCAGGGTGGGAGTGCAGTGGCGCAATCTCGGCTCACTGCAACCTCTGCTTCCCGGGTTCAAGCGATTCTCCTGCCTCAGCCTCCTGAGTAGCTGGGATTACAGGTGCCTGCCACTACGTCCAGCTAATGCTTTTGTATTTTTAGTAGAGACGTGGTTTTACCATGTTGCCCAGCTGGTCTTGAACTCTTGGCCTTGTGATTTGCCCACCTTGGCCTCCCAAAGTGCTGGGATTACAGGTGTGAGCCACCACGCCTGGCCTCCACTTCTTTTATCAACAACATTCTCCTTTTTCTTTGGGAAACTACCTGCATGTAGTCTTGCTAGGACTGCCAAGAAACTGGTACACCAGTCAGACTTTCTCCCCCATACCTGAGATCTTGAGAAATGACATAAGGTCTGAAAACTGAAGCTGATCTATTCCAGTGGTGGCCTAAAGATATCACTCCCATCAGTTTCTGCTCTCCCTACCCACAGGACTGCTCTGACTTTTCTTCTTGGAGCTGCTGTTAGACTGTCCGTTTGTAAATGGAACTTCCTCCGTCCTTCCAGTAAATTCCTATATTGCTTATGTGAACCAGTGTCCTCACTGTGTTACTTACACCCAGAGAATCCTAATCCATATACTACCTGCCCTAATCTATACATAACCTCTCCTTCTTCACTGCAAAGGTCCACTTCAGACTCTCATTTTTCACTTGGACTATTACAATGCCTCTCCTTAAGTGGTCTCCCAAATTCCAGATTCTCCTCTTACAGTTACTCAAAAAATATTTTTTTGTATGTTGGCATTCGTATAGCAGTTTGTTAGAGTGCTAAGTGCTGGGGATCTCATAAAATAATCAGGCAAGGTTTAGGTCCTCGTATAGTATACAGTGGGAAGGCAGGTAATACTTAGATAATCACACAGAAACTTATAGACCATGGTTATGTACTACAATGGAAAATACAGAGTGCTGTGAAACTAACAGGGGAACTCGGCCCAATACATGGGGAGAGGAGGGTATCAGTCAAGGGAGGCTTCCTCCATGGACCAACTTTAATGCGAAGATGGGGATGCTAGGGAAGGGAGGAGGAAGATGGAGCTTTCCAGGCAGAGGGCATAGCAAGTGCAAACGCCCTAAGATGGTAGGTTTAAGGAAGTCATAAAAGCCGAGTGTGGCAGGAACACAGCAAAAAAGAAGGAAAGTGGTACCGAATGAGACTACAGACGAAGCAGGGGTCAAATCATGCAGTGCCTCACAGGAAATATTAAGGATTGGGGTCCTTATTCTAAAATAAATGGGGAAAGCCAATAGGATTTTTTTTAAGAGACATGGTCTCACTATGTTGTCCAGGCTGGCCTCTAACTGCTGGGCTCAAACGATCCTCCCTCCTCAGCTTCCTAAGTACCTGGGACTACAGGCACATGCCACTACACTGGCCTGATTGGAGGAGTTTAAATAAGTAAGTGGCATAAAGAATTTTTTTTTAAGAGCATGATGCCTATCTGCCTACAATGTAGGGACTGGATGTGGGAAGACCAGTTAGGACAACAGTGACAACAGTAGTCCAAAGAGAGGATGAGAGCCAAGATTCAGGATGGAGGAGGTGAATGGATGCAAAGATAGTCTGCAACTAAAATCTGTAGGTCTTGGTTGATGAATTGGATGTGGACTGGTGGTAAGGAGGAGGGATTTATCAAGGAAAACTCTTAAGTTTTTGGCTTAAAAGCTAGAAGGATGGTTCTACCATATTCTGAGATACAGAGTATTAAGGACCAAGTTTTTCAGGGGAAGTAGGAAGAGGATCATGCACCCATTTGATGCACCACTGGCACATGAAGGAGAGATGCCAAGTAGCATGGCATGTAGGTTGGGGCCACAGACATAATTTGAGTAATGAATATATAGATAATCTTTCAAGTCCTGGATGTGAGTGAGATGGGGCTGAGGGGGGAGTCCAGAGGAGCTGAGAACAGGGCTTTGATGAACTCCAGCATGTAAAGGCAAGTGGAAGAGGATGAAATGGAAGAGGAGAGGACACTGAGAAAGATGAGGAAGGAAGGAACCAGGAGAGTGCAGTCCTTCTGGTCCTTCTGAACCATCCACTTGCTCACAGCCCTCCCTTGTGCTATTAGCCCCTCCTCCCCTGATGAAGTTTAGTCTCCAGAGCATGGCCTACAAGGCCCATCATAAGGTGGCCCCAGAACACTTTGATCATTTATTTCCTTCTTCACTCCCCATCTCCAATATCCTAGAATTCACACACTGCTCATTTTAACACTAACCTCAAGACTTTGCACATGCATCAAATGTTCTTCCCCTTTCTTCTTTTTCTAAAAAGTCTAATGTCACCTCTTGTACAAAGTCTTCATCAGGAAGAGTTAGTTACCTCCAAATAATTTCACTCACATATTTTTAAGACAATATTTAGCACACTGTAATATACTGTGTCGGCCTGTGACTTAAGCTTATTTGGGCTGGGTTTCCTATCTTATTTGTTGTTTCCTAAAACTAAGCACAATCTTAGAAGATTGTGTTTGCTAAATAAATTAAGGTATGGTAATTATATTTTTGCCTTGATTGACAAAATTAAGATGAATTCAGTCTAGATTAAGCTGGGGTTGACAGAACCCAAGAGGACATTTGGCAATATCTGAAGACATTTTTAGTTGTCACAGCTGGGAGAGGTGCTACTGGCATCTCGTAGGTAGGGGCTAGGGATGCTGCTGAACATCCTACAGTGTATAGATGGCCCCTGCAATAAAGAATTATCTGGCCCAAAATGTCCATGACGCTGAGGCTGAGAAACCGAGTTTTGGTTTGCCACCTTAAATGTTCTTCTATTTATACTGTAAATTTCCTGTAGGATATTTTTTCTGAATGAATAAGCACTCCAAATACTAATACCATTGATTCTAAGACCTACACATGTACTAGTCATTCTTTAGAGCGGTGTTTCTCAAATTTGTGCATCAGAATCACTGGGAGGGCTTGTTAAAACATAGGTGCCTGGGCCCCACCACAGGAGTTTCGATAGATCAGGGGTATCCTATGCACTGTAGGCCTGATAATTTGTATCTCTCAAGGTTTCCAGGGGATGTTGATGCTGCTGGTCCAATGTCCATACTCTGAACCACTGCTTTAGAGAAGAGCCCAGGGTTAGTTAACCTGAGGGTTTATCACACTTTTCCCCATTAGGGGCCGTGCCCAGAAACTTGAGATGCAACTTCCCTGGGTAGCCCTGCCTTTCTTTTCCCTGTATCTCCCAGCCAGATACCTGGAGCTGCATCTGTGATGATTGCCAGGCTGGCAGCATCTTAGACTCAAAACACACCCCATTCCTGAGAACAGATGAAGGCTGCTAGCAGGGCAAGGCACCAATCCCTTTCCCCCCATTTATCAGCCAGTAGGGGCCTAAGGTCCAGGCCCATGGAAATGAAGTAACATCTAAAGAAGATGCATATCCTAGCTCCTCAGAGCACCTGTATCAGAATCACGTAGGGGGTTTAGAGTCATGGGCCCGTCCTCAATAATTCTGTCAGCCAGGGAATCTGCGTTTTATGAAGCTCTTGACATCAGTGGTTCTCAAAGTGTGGTCCTGGAACCAGCATCATCATCATCACCATCAGCGAGCCCGTTAGAGATACAAATTCTTGGGCACTTCCCCAGACGTATCCAAAACGCTGGGGTTGAGACCTCGTCACTTGTATTTTAACACGCCCTCTATGTGAATTTTCTGTTAGCTCAAGTTTGAGAATTATTGGTTTAAATTAGTCGACTTCTCAAGTTGAAGATGTCTGGATGTAGACTTCTGGATTTTTCTTTCACTTCACGTTCTAGATTCCTTTCCCACCTGTATATACCAAAAGCACCCACAGCAAGCAAAGCACCCCCCGCCCCGCTTCCCAAAAGGCCTGCCTGTAGAACATTTGTACCCTACAAAAGAGAGCAAGAGTGAACTTTCGCTGAATGTGGTCATTTGTTTGCATGCCACTCGCGCTTTATCTGGCCGGACAGTGGTCCCTGAGGAGGTAGACCTGGCACTCTTGTAAACCCGAAGCCTCCGGCCAGTAACCTCCCGAGGCGCAGTATCAGGGACCGGCTTTGCAGCTGGTACTGGATTGGCGTCCCGCCCCGCGCTCCTGCGTAAACACGCGGTTCCCTCGGCAACGTTCGGAACCCACGTCAAAGGCTCCGCCGGGTCCCCAGAGACCGCCACCCCTCCGGCCGAGCCCAGCTCCCCGCAGCGGCCGCTAGCCCCCGGCCCTGAGCCACCCCTCCGACCTAGCGGCCCCCGCCCCCGCTGCGGGATGAGCAGATCCGCGGCCGCCACTGGGCCCCATGGAGGAGCCGCCGCCGCCACCGGCCCGCCCACCAGCGAGCATGGCCTTACTGGGCAGCCCGCACGCCCGGCGCCCCTCCGCGGCCGGCCCGCCTGGCGGCGGACTTCATCCGCGGCCACGGCAGCCGTGGTCTCCATCGCACCGTGGCACCGCCGGCGGCCCGGCGGCGCTGGGGGAACCATGAGCGGACCCGCAAGCGGTGGCGGGCCACAGCTGCGCCTCCCGGTGCCGCGGCCTTGGCGGGTCCCGGCGGCAGCGCGGGGAGCGGGGGGCAGGCGCGGTAGGCAGCTCCTCGAGCCCCGGAGGCGGCGCCGCTGCTGTCGCACGGAGCTGCGGTGGCGGCCCAGGCGCTCGTCCTCCTGCTCATCTTCCTGCTGTCTAGCCTGGGCAACTGCGCGGTGATGGGGGTGATCGTGAAGCACCGGCAGCTCCGCACCGTCACCAACGCCTTCATCCTGTCGCTGTCCCTATCGGATCTGCTCACTGCGCTGCTCTGCCTGCCCGCCGCCTTCCTGGACCTCTTCACGCCGCCCGGGGGCTCGGCACCTGCCGCCGCCGCGGGACCCTGGCGCGGCTTCTGCGCTGCCAGCCGCTTCTTCAGCTCGTGCTTTGGCATCGTGTCCACGCTCAGCGTGGCGCTCATCTCGTTGGACCGCTACTGCGCCATCGTGCGGCCGCCGCGGGAGAAGATCGGCCGCCACCGCGCGCTGCAGCTGCTGGCGGGCGCCTGGCTGGCGGCCCTGGGCTTCTCCTTGCCCTGGGAGCTGCTTGGGGCGCCCCGGGAACTCGCGGCGGCGCAGAGCTTCCACAGCTGCCTCTACCGGACCTCCCCGGATCCCGCGCAGCTGGGCGCGGCCTTCAGCGTGGGGCTGGTGGTGGCCTGCTACCTGCTGCCCTTCCTGCTCATGTGCTTCTGCCACTACCACATCTGCAAGACGGTGCGCCTGTCGGACGTGCGCGTGCGGCCTGTGAACACCTACGCGCGCGTGCTGCGCTTCTTCAGTGAGGTGCGCACGGCCACCACCGTGCTCATCATGATCGTCTTCGTCATCTGCTGCTGGGGGCCCTACTGCTTCCTGGTGCTGCTGGCCGCCGCCCGGCAGGCCCAGACGGTGCAGGCCCCCTCGCTCCTCAACGTGGTGGCGGTCTGGCTGACCTGGGCCAATGGGGCCATCAACCCTGTCATCTACGCCATCCGCAATCCCAACATTTCGATGCTCCTAGGGCGCAACCGCGAGGAGGGCTACCGGACTAGGAATGTGGACGCTTTCCTGCCTAGCCAGGGCCCGGGTCTGCAAGCCAGAAGCCGCAATCGCCTTCGAAACCGCTATGCCAACCGGCTGGGGGCCTGCGGCAGGATGTCCTCTTCCAACCCGGCCAGGGGAGTGGGAGGGGACATGGCCATGTGGGCCCGCAAAAATCCAGTTGTACTTTTCTGCCGAGAGGGTCCACCAGAGCCTGTGAGGGCAGCGACCAAACAGCCTAAATCCGAAACTGGGGATACCAGCCTCTAAGACGGTTGGGATGGCCAGCTTATGAAGGCAAATTTCCACTCGCATTATTTAATGATGGAAGATTCTGGGGGAGAGTCGTGGATTTCATAAAGCCAAACATTTAAAGCTGGAGGCGGGGGAGGCTTACCACTTTCCCCAAACAACATAAAAGACAATGTCCCTTCTTCAAAAGTGCCAAAAGGAATGTAAAATGCAAAAATTAAAACAATCTTAAACCACATAACCAAGCATTGTGAACTGTAAGTGCCAAAATGACAAAATAACATTCACTATAACTGAAAAGCTCATATTACAGGACCACACTGTGAAACAAACAAAACATTGAATGCAGCTAGTATTGTTCAACTACGTAGAATTTCAGGAATGAATGGAGACCCTCAAAGCTGCTTGAAAGCCCCTCTAAATCGCTAGCATCCAACAAAACTTTAGCTTCTAGAGCTTGCATCTCTGACATGCTTTGGGTGCTTAGATTGCAAGTGGAAAAGTCTTATCCTTACACACATTGGTGCACTTCCTCACCCCACCCCCAATAACCTTTGTGGAAAATTGTTAATTCATTTAACTCGTTTAAAATCATTTTAGGATTTTGAAAAGGTGGTTATTATTAGATAAAATTCAAGCATCTGAAGGACAAATAGAAGTATGAACATAAATGCGTTTTAAATGTTTTCCAAGATTATATGTAAAATTAACATTCCTTCCACTAGCATCATATCCCCAGAATGATCTTCCTTGGAAAACTTTGAAGCTTTATCCTTACTCTAACCTGCTACTTTTATTTCCGATAAATTTTGGGATGCTGCTCAGAATGCTTTCACATTAAAAAAAAATATTTTCATTGTAGAAAATCTTTGTCTTTTGAGGTAAATTTGATTTTGGATATAGCCAAAATATAATTTGAAGTCAAGTTGATTGAATAAGGTGAGTCATGCCACTTTATTTAAATTATTATTATTTTTTTAAATGAGACCTCTATAAAGCCACAAGGTTGGGTTTCCTATGTGGCTTTTAGCTAACTGAAAACGATTCCAAAGAGAAATTCTATAACTATTTTGAGAAGCAGCCTCTTGGAATTAGCATAGACTTTTCCGAGAAGATCATACTCTTCTACATTTAGAAATTTGGTGTATTTTGTGTTTTTTAAAAGAGCTGATGGTTGCTTTATAGCTATGACTTGTCAAAGATAATGTAGTATTAAAGGGAGAATAGGTGTGGGACTATATGTAACAGGGTATTAAAACACAGGCATAAAGTTGGAGAAGAACTTCAAGCAAACTGAAAATATCTTTAGAAATATGTAAATCAAAGATGTTTTTTAAATATCTATCTTAGCAAAAAAGATGGTTTTACAATAATTCAAAAACGTAATTCAGGATTTGTGTAGGTGAACTTTCTAATTTTAAATACAACTATACACAGGATCATTTACTCGGAATTTTAAAATGTTATTTTCCCTCTTTCTTTCCCTCCATCCTACCCCTCTTTTCTTCAATATTTCATAGCCTTAATTGAACAAGTTATTTACAGTAGATGTGAAAAGACATTAGCTGTCGTATGAAGATTTCAATGTGAAATAGCCAGCATTTTCTTCCTGTAAAGTATTTAAATATGTTTTTAAGTATTTCTTTGTTTGACAGGTGGGTACATGTCATTATTTTGTAATCAAAGGTGGAAATATATGATTCATGTCAGAGCTAAAGATGTTTTAATTTTTTCTGCTTCTCAGTGTATCATCACAAATCAGAAGTTTGCAAATTGTGTACTACACTCGATGTAGTACAAAGTAGATGAGATAATCTCTCCCCTCTAGCCCTTATTTTATAAAGCATATACAGACTTCATGCAGCTGTACTAACAAAAACAGGTATCTGTAGTATTTGACTGTTAAAGGCAAAAAAATGTGTATTTTTTGACACCGAGTCACTTTTGGGATTTAGAGAGAAATGATAAAGTCTTCCAATTATAAAAGATATCATAGAATAGGAAGTACAGTTGTGAATAAAGGGCAGAGAGTTAGAGATCTTAAGAGTAAGGAGGTGAATGTGTTGCAAAATAGTGTGTTGCCTGGGAAGAAGAATTGAAGGAAGGCATTGAAAAATAAACGTGATATAGAAAAAACCTACCTGGTGAGTGAAGGAAAAATCGGAGAGATTGGAAGTGACAAGGTGATGGCAGGAAGAACTTTAAGGAAGAAAAGGAATTCCAGCCCTACCTCTTCCGTGGCAGGAAGTTTGAGGAAAAGCATGGCTTGTGAAAGAGACCGTTCTGTTAGTGGCTCTGAGAGTCATGGTAGGCAAGAATTAGAGGGGAAAAAGAGAAAGTTGTTCATAAATTACTGAACAATTTACAATGCTCTAAATTGTTTGTTTTTAATCCAAGGCTATCCAACTATTTAGTGGTAGAATTAGGATTTGAAATGCAGTCAGTTTGGCCTCAGAACCCCGTGTTTTTTCTCTCTATTCCCACAGAATTCTACAGGTAAGGAAATGAAGAATAATCACTTATGGTACTGTCATCATTATCATCATGATCATCATCTACCATTTTTGTTTCCTACTTTATATAAGGGCAACTTCCTGGGAGCTAAGGCTACTAAAAGGTAGAAGCCACGGTACTCATCTGCAGAGGGCTTACAGCCTCAGCAAGGACCTTGTGGCTTTGTAACAACAATCAGCCATAACAAGTTTACTTGTGGAGAAGAAAAGGTGTAGCATTTTCAGAAGAGGCTATCAAAGAAGAGAGATGAACTTGGAAGCAAGAGATATGCAGGTATAAGTCAGCCACCCATTTGACCCAGTGTAAATACTTAGACAATCAATACCTCAAAAGGTGAAGAAAGAATGATTCTCAAAATAATCTAAGACTTCGACCTTTCCGTGTGCTTACTATGAGTATGCAATTATAGTGACTTCGTGGGAAAAGGAGAAAGAAAAGCTATGAAATACTGGAATGGATTAAATATTGAGTACTATGTAAAGGCCAGAATGTAATCCTTCATGTCTCATTCTGCTTCCCGTTTGGGTATTTCATTTGGGCGGAAATAATGCAGCAACAGGTAATACTCTGTATAGTAGGTGCATTAGCTTATTTAATCCTTAGAGCAATCTTATGAAGGCATACTATATTATCACTCTCCCCATTTTACAGATGAGAAAACCAAGGCACAGAGATGTTATGTGATCACACAGCTAGTAAGTACTAAACATGAGATTTGTACCTGGCAGATTGGTGCCAGAAGTCATCTCTAAACTGCTATACTGTACTGCCTCTGTCTTTTGAAAAAGACAATGAGAAACCTGGGACGGTGCCAAGGAAGATAAAGACAACTATCAAAGGGATAGGAAAACAGCATAACATTTAAAAGACAATATTTTGTTTTTGATTTGGAAAACAACTATATATGTGTGTTTTAAAAAAAATACATATGAAGAGTTTCTGAGCAGTTATTTTCTGGAAAAATTCCACTCAAGATGACCCCAGTCATCCAACTTCCCCATTCCTGCTCCAGCACATCTGAACACCATTGGAGAAAAATTACAGAATCAGATCAATTAGTACCCACTGCACTTAGAATCCATAGCCTTGCCTGCCCCTTCCACCCTGCTGGCAATCTCAGCATTTTCACGTGTCAGCTCACTCCTTCTGCCCCCTTTTGTGACCCTTCAAACTTTCTCCACTCAAACATTTAACCAACCCTAACCTCTTGGAATGTGACTTTTATTGCTACTTCTCCAAGAAAATAGAAGCCATCAGATACACATTTCTTCACATTTTAGCCACCAAACCTAACTAAACTAGATTTGTACTAGTTCTCAGCTATGTTTTCCAGTTATAATGAAGCTGGTCTCTTCTCCAGCCTCGGGAATCTTATGCTATCTATTATTTCTGTTCCCTGGTATCCTTAGCCTTCCGACTGAACCATATCCCTGCCATGAGCACTTAAGCATGCCCTAATCTCTCACTTGAGAAGAAAAATTCCCATTCTTCCCTCCTTTTCTCTCCCTCAGTTCCTTTCCGTCAGCTAACTCATCGAAAGAATTGCCTGTACTTTTACAATTGATCTAAATTCTAGTCTACACTTTTAGTGGTATAAGAAAGTAAGTAATTATTTTTCTGCAACTTGGCATCTTACTCTGCCAGATGGCAAAACTTAAGATGACAGCATCTAGGTTCTAGGGGCTTATTAGTGCCAATGCACTGGTGAACCTAAGTCCTCAATTTCATCCATTCACCCTGGCATCTGCCAAGGCATCCATCAGTCTGTCTCTGGCCTTATATCCATGGCTTGCTGAGTAATTATTTCCCACTTAAGTCCAAGAGGACCCAGCTCAAATGACCACTTTAGAGCCCCTTTCTAACACAAAAAAATCATGACTCCACCTCAGAACCATAGAGGGCTGTGACCGCACCCATTAGGAGGTCACAGGCTGCTTTTAAAATTTTCAAATATTTTGATTTTGATATATTTTGATATTGTTGGGTCAATAAATCAAAATTATACATAAAACATGCATTGGAAGTTCCACTTCTGGAATGGCAGTAAAGAGCTCTGTGGATCCCAATTAAACAAGTGTAACTGGTGAATATTATTTTCAAGACAATCATTTTAAATCTTTTTAAATTGTCCTAATGGCATATAGAAAATGGAGAAACATTAATTGAGAAAATCTACTAAAACTCAGTAAGAATAGTGAGTCTGTGGCATTTGGATTATAACCCACTCACTCTCTCCCTGTTCCCAGCTCAGTATGACAGAGACTCCATTCCAGGTGGAAAAAAGCACAGGGCTCCTTCTTCTCTGAGATCCCAGGACTATCTTATTCTCCTCAGAGGGGCAGGTTACAAGAACTTCACATCTCTCAGGCTACATGTTGCAGAGGTTAAATTCCAGGTGAGTGCAGCCAAGAAGTTGGGGATTGTCTTCTTCTACCTACCTCCCACTCATAGAGCAAATGCTTTACTAGGGTGTGGCATGCTGGGAATACTGGGGCCATGATTATTCTCAAAGAAGCTCATTTGTAGGACTGAGACTTCATGCTTGAACAGGCAAGCTGAGAAGACCAGAGGTTATGACCCCCCACCCAATGCCCTACTTTTGGAGCAACCATTCCAAAAGAAGCAGGCCACCATCCCTGCCCCCACAGTTCAGAGCCATGACTCAGAGAGTTTGCATAGGAGTAGAGACAGGCCTTTAAACAGACAGCCCTGAAGCTGTCTCCAAGGGAACTAATTTTATTTAAAACAAAGTGTGAAGAAGACGTTCAAGTCTATGGGCATTCTCAAAAACAGTGGAGTTTTGGTGGTAAACAATTAAGAGGAGGCTAGAAACTTCATGAGAGAGAGAAGCTAAACCATAGGCAGCTAGTTTACCAGAGAGAACCCAGAAAAGAGACAGCTAAAAAGAGCTCTCTTGAGGTCTAAACTAACCTCAAAACCTACCCCTGCAATTGGATCAGACCGTGAAGCAATTTATGCCCTAGAGCATTGTCAAAAACAATAAGGCAATTAGCAAATAATTGGTGACTCCTAACATCTAGAAGTGATCAGGAAAAGAGACAAACAGAGCCCTACTAAAGCCACGGTTCTCCAAGGGTGACTGTAAGCATACCCAAGGCTGTGTTCTCTGAGGAACAACACCAGAGGCTTCACACCACTGAGCAAAAAGACCACCCCAAAATAGCCCAGTAACTAAACAAATAAATAAACAAACAGACAACAGTAATAAGCCCCACAGAAGGAGGAGTAGAAACCTGTATCTGGAGCTGCTACAGAGTTGCTCCATGAAGGTTTTTCTTAGCTGTCTTTTTCCCTGGTTCTCTCTATTGAAAGTATCCAGTTTACAACCACAAGAACTATAAATATATGAGACATGCACAGAAATAGGAAAATATGAACCATATCCAGGAAAAAAAAGCAGGCAACAGAAGAAACTGTCCATAAGAGGGATCAGATAGCAAATTTAACAAACTCTTTAAAGTAGGCATTATGAATGTGTTCAAAGAATTTTTTTTAACTATGCTTAAAGAAGTAAAAGAAAGCATGTTGAAAATGTCTCATCAATAGAGATTAGTAAAGAAGATAGAATTTATAAAAAAAGAAACGTGGAAATCCTTGAGTTGAAAATTACAATAACTAAAATTAAAACTTAACTGCAGGGACTAAACAGTAAATTTGAACTGGCAGAAGAAATAATTAGCAAACCTGAATATAGTTCAATAGAGATTATGTAAGCTGAACAACAGAGAGAAAAAATGCAGAAAAAATGAATACAGTCTCAAAAACCTTTGGGAGACCATTAAGTACATTAACATATGTGTAATGTGACTACCAAAAAAAAAGAAGAGAGAGAAAAAAGAGCAGAAAAAGTATTTGAAGAAATAATGGTTGAAAACTTCCCAAATTTGAGTCTTAAAAGAATTAATCTACACACATCCAAGAAACTCAAGAAAATCCCAAGTAAGACAAACACAGAGAGACACACACAGATAGCAAATAGTAAAATAGTAAAAATGCTGAGAGACAAAGACAAAGGAAAAACCTTGAAAGCAGCAAGAGAAAAACAACCTGTCACACACAAGGGAATCCCAATAAGATTAACAACTGACTTATCAGAAACAGTGGTGGCCAGAAGGTAGAGGGATAACATATTCAAAGTGCTAAAAGAAAAAACTGTCAACCAAGAATCCTATATTTAGCTAAACTATCTTTCAACAAATATACATTAAAAGTTTCTTGCCTACATCTGCCCTATTCACCTTGTCCTCACCTTTCTTAGGCAACCACTTTTTATTAATTTTTTGTTTCTTTATGTAAAAGTAAGGAAAGGCATATTAATTTTCTCCCTCTTGTACACAAAAGTTAGCATACTATATGCACATTGATTTTTTTCATTTAACAATATATCCTGGAAATTGTTCCCTATGATATAGTCAAAGTTATTATTTTTCTAAATAGCTTCATGGTATTCCACTGCATGGATATATCAAAATATCCAAATATTTGGTAATATCAAAATGTAGCCACCTTCTTTTGATCGACGATAGTATGAAATTAGAGATAATTTTATACTATTGGAAAATGATGCTGCAGTGAAGCAACTTACACATAAAACATTTTGTATGTGTGCAGGTATTTCTATATGGTAGAATCTCATAGGTAGGAGTGATGGTTCAAAGGCTAAATACATTTATAATTTAATACAAATTGCCACATTACCTTCTCTATAAGTTGTACCATTTTTCACTTCCACCATCAAGTTATGAGTGTGATTGTTTCCCTGCAGTTTTGCCAATAGAGTGATTTTAGACTATTTACATTGTGGGTTACAACCAATGGTAAGTCATGAATTTAGTGTAATGGGTTATAACCAACATTTAAAACAAACTGAAGTGGTGTAGGACAGAATAAAACATATCAGATTTCACCACACATAGCTTGATAGTTGTAAAATTCTTTGGTACTCCTCCTTTCAAATGATATAAACTAATTTTTTTTCCCCTTAAGTGTGAGCTGTATTTAGTGACTCATTACTCTTTTTTTTTTTAAACTCATTAGGGGTTGTCTCAACAAGTCGAAGGAAGAGCAGCCCAAGAATACCATCAGAGATACAGCTTTCCAGGCCTCCATCCTGGACTTGTAGGTTTTGTATTAACATACATTTGCTAGATGACTTGCACCTCCAGGTCTCCACTCTCCATTCCAAGAAAGAGAAAAGGGAGAATAAGGGCTTTTCCCAAAAAGTTTTGCCTTTCTAATGAGGAAGACATGACCTTCCCAGAGATGTCTGATTACATCGTATTGCCAGAACTATATCCCATGGCTATCCTCAAGTGTTAGGGAGATTGAAAAATTGAAACTTTTTAGCAGAGTGCATTTTCTTCCCCCTAAATAGTGTTATGGTGATCATTTTGATGAATAGAATGTGGCAGAACTGAAGATGTCTTAAATATTAGGGCAAAAAACGGTATTGACTGTGGTTTTCTTGTTGCTCTTTCTCAGTTCAATTATTCTGGGGAAACTCAACTGCCATGTTGTGAGGACACTCCAGCAGCCCTATGGAGGAGCCCACATGGTGAGGAACTGAGGCCTCTTGCCAACACCCATATGAGTGAGCCATCTTGGAAGTAGCTCCAGCTGACATCTTAATTACAACCCCCTAAGAGACCTGTATCAGAACTAACCAGCTAATCTGCTCCAAGTTTCTGACTTACAGAAGCTTTGAGAGAATAATTGTTTTAAGCTGCTAAATTTGGGGCTAGCTTGTTACACAATAATAATAACTAATACACATAGTAGAAATAAGTATGGGTTCATAAAACATTTCAGTTATATATGAGTGTGTGCTAGGTCTCAGTGTAAAATGAACCCCTTCTTATAGGTTGCAGTAAAAAACAAAATGGAAAATTCTGCACAAAACAAACCAAGCAACAGTTTTCTACTCTGAGGTCTTGCTGCTGCCTTCCTGAGGTCTACATGGGAATCAAGACACAGGTCCTCTTTGCTTTCAGGTGCCCCAAACTTATTAGTGGCTCATGCAGCCTTCATTGCCCCATCGTTCTATAGCCAGGCCAGTCACCAAGGGTGGGCAGGAATACACAGGGCACAAGGACACTTCTCAAAGCTCTATCTACGTCTAAATTATCCTTAATTTTTTTTTTTTTTTTTTGAGACAGAGTCTCACTCTGTCACCAGGCCAGAGTGCAGTGGTGTGATCTTGGCTCATTGGAATCTCTGCCTCCAGGGTTCAAGTGATTCCCCTGCCTCAGCCTCCCAAGTAGCTGGGACTACAGGCATGCTCCACCAGTCCCAGCTATTTTTTGTATTTTAGTAGAGATGGGGTTTCACCATGTTGGCCAGGATGATGTGAATCTCCTGACCACGTGATCTGCCTGCCTCGGCCTCCCTAAGTGCTGGGATTACAGGCGTGAACCACCGCACCTGGCCTCTCCTTGATTTTCTAAGCTCCTCTCATCCAACCTGAAAACATCTTTATCTAGTCTTTAGGATAGTCATCCTGGCTTTTACAGCTTTGTGTGTTCTCTTGAACTTATTATCTTGATTAAAAACCTTCCTATTTAAAGCAGGACCAAAACTTTAACAAACCAAAGACCTCTCTGTTTTTGGCACAGCCTCCTTTAGTTCAGAAAATCCTAAAGGTAAGGGAAGTACTGTGTGTATAAGGAAATACAGTGGAAAAAGCCTTCAAATAATATTTGAAAACGTTATTCACATATTGTCTTTATTTCAACTCACATTCCTTTCTCATTCCACTTTTATCTGACTCCTACACTCATTGCTTCACAGAATTAGCTACAGAATAGGTCACAAATTACCTAAATCCAATGAATACTTCTCAGCCACCTTACTTGACCTTGCCAAACATAAACCAAGTGTATTAGTCAGGGTTCCCACAATAGGCTATCTGCAGTCTGAGGAGCAAGGAGAGCCAGTCCAAGTTCCAAAAATGAAGAATTTGGAGTCCAATGTTCAAGGGCAGGAAGCATCCAGCATAGGAGAAAGATGCAGGGTGGGAGGCTAGGCCAGTCTGTCTTTTCACATTTTTCAGCTGATTCGATTGTGCCCACCCAGATTAGGGGTGTGTCTCCCTTTCCCAGCCCACTGACTCAAACGTTAATCTCCTTTGGCAACACCCTCACAGGCACACCCAGGATCAATACTTTGAATCCTTCAATCCAATCAAGTTGACACTCAGTATTAACCATCACAAGTCACTCCTTGTCAACCATCACTCCTTGTATTAACCATCACTCCTTGTCAACTTGAACCCATACACATATCCTGAAATCATACATAATCTTCAAATAAAGATAATAATAAGGTCATAATTACACCTAACATAATATAATTATCCTTTGTACAACTGGAAATGCACCAATCCCCAACCCAAATGCTATTTCATAAAGTTTACAATACTTAAATGCTGATGTGGAGTCAGTAAATCTTATGTCACATCATGAAGGAGAAAGGAAATAAAATGAAGATATTTTCTTAGTACAAATGTATATATACAAACATGTTTTTAACAAAAGAAGGAGGAAATATTCATGACAGTTACAGTCCCTGTTTCTGCAGCTGGTCATGTGGTCGTAGCTGGTATTGATGACTACCTTCTTCTACTACCCATTCTGTATTCCCTTTGCCTTCAGCAAGCACTTCAGCAGGTCATGTTTTTTTCCTGTGGAGTGACCCAAACCTTCATTCCTGAAGGGTCTGGTCCATTTGTTGTCCTGCCTGGATTGGGCTGTGGTAGTTTCCCATTGACCGTAATCACAGAGCATGGTAATACTGAGAGAAACTCTAATGGAGCTCCTGTAACATGCATACTCTTCTTTACCTCCATTGTGGAGTAGTAGACTGAGTTCGTCTTGATAATCCGGGTCAATCACCCCAGCCAACACTGTAACTCGCTTCTTAGCCTGTTGACTTCAAGGTAGGAGGAGCCCGAAGTGTCTAGGTGGCAATCTTAACTTCCAGTTTAATGGAATCATTGTTGTGTCTCCTGATGGCAATGTTCCTTCTTCTGGAACTAAGACCTATAGGCCAGCAGAATGTAATGTCATGGGAAAGCTAGTGGATCACTAGGGGGTGATGGTGAGTGGTACCACTTCCACTTCCACCCCTTGATTCCTGAACCTGTGAATCCTGGCTATGAAACAAACAGTACCATATACTGGACTCTGATTCAGAGCATGTGTGACCTTCTGGAGAATTTTGCCCCAGCCCTGCGAAGTGTTGTCACCTAGTTGGCATTGTAATTGGGACTTCAAAAGGTCATTCTACCGTTCTATCAATCCAGGTGCTTCAGAATGATGGGCAACATGGTTAAGACCAATGAATTCTATAAGCATGAGCCCACTGCCACACTTCTTTAGCCATAAAGGGAGTGCCTTGGTCAGAGACAAAGCTGTGTGGAATATCATGATGGTGGATAAGGCATTCCGTAAGTCCACGGATGGTAGTCTTGGCAGAAGCATCATGTGCAGGATAGGCAAAAACCTCTATCGGGAGTAAGTGTCTGTTCCAGTGAAGACAAACCTCTGCCCTTTGCATGATGGAAGAGGTCCAATGTAATCAATCTGCCATCAGGTAGTTGGCTGATCACCCCGAGGAATGGTGCCATATCGCGGGCTCAGCATGGGTCTCTGCTGCCGACAAATTGGGCACTCAGCAGTGGCCGTAGCAGGTCAGCCTTGGTGAGTGGAAGTCCATGTTGCTGAGCCCATGCATAACCTCCATCCCTGCCACTATGGCCACTTTGTTCATGAGACTATTGGGTGATGACGGGGTGGCTGGGGAAAGAGGCTGAATGTGTCCACAGAACAGGTCATCCTATCCATTTGATTATTAAAATCCTCCTCTTCTGAGGTCACCCACTGGGGAGCACTCATATGGGATACAAATATTTTAACGGTTTTACACCGCTCAGAGAGGTTCATCCACATACCTCTCCCCCAGATTTTTTTGTTGCCAATTTTCCCATCATGCTTCTTCCAACTCCCTGGCCATCCAGCCAAACCATTGGTTACAGCCCATGAATCAGTATATAATCGCACATCTGGCCATGTCTCCTTCCATGCAAAGTGCATAACCAGGTACACTGCTCGAATTTCTGCCCACCGGGAAGAGTTCCCTTCACTGTTGTCCTTCGGATGTCCTAGAAAGGGACTCTAGGTGCTGCAGCTGTCCACTTTTGGGTGGTGCCTGCATATCGTGCAGAGCCATCTGTGAACCCTAGTCTTCTCTTTCTCTGTGAACTGGTCATAGGGAACTCCCCATGAGGCCATCGGTGCAGGCTTGGGGAGAGAAGGCAGGGTGGCAGGAGTGGGGACCATGGGCATTTGAGCCATTTCCTCATGTAAATTACTTGTGCCTTCAGGACCTGCTTGAGCCAGATCATGTATATACCACTTCATTTGATGATGGAATGCTGCTGTGCACTTTATGGCTAGGTGGGTCAGAAAGCACCCAATTCATGATAGGCAGTTCAGGTCACATGGTGACTTGATGACCCATAGTCAAACGTTCAGTTTCCACCAAAGCCCAGTAACAGGCCAAGAGCTGTCTCTCAAAAGCAGAGTAGTTATCTGCAGAAGATGGCAGGGCCTTGCTCCAAAATCCTAGAGGCCTCTGTTGTGATTCATCTATGCAGGCCTGCCAAAGGCTCCAAACAGCATCCCTGTCTGCTACTGACACTTCAAGCACCATTGGATTTGCTGGGTCAAATAGGCCAAGTGGCAGAGCAGCTTGCACAACAGAGTGGACATGTTGCAGAGTCTTCTCCTGTTCTGGACACCACTCAAAACCAGCAGCCTTTCAGGTCACTTGACAAATGGGCTGGAATAACACACCCAAATTAGGAATATGTCGCTTCCAAAATCCAAATAGATGGCTGGATGCTGTGGCTCATGCCTGTAATCTTAGCACTTTGGGAGGCTGAGGTGGGCAGATCACGGGTGGGCATCCTGGCCAAGATGGTGAAACCCCGTCTCTACTAAAAAACGTATACAAAAATTAGCTGGGTGTGGTGGTGCATTCCTGCAGTCCAAGCTACTCGGGAGGCTGAGGCAGGAGAATCGCTTGAACCTGGGGGGCAGAGGTTGCAGTGAACTGAGATCGCGCCACTGCATTCTAGCCTGGTTACAGAGTGAGACTCCATCTAAATAAATAAATAAATAAATAAATAAATAAATAAATGCATCCAAATAGGCTCACTAGGTGTTGTGGCTCTTTCTTGGTTTTAGGAGGGGCAAAACACAGCAACTTATCCTTCACCTTGGAAGGAATATCTTGACAGGCCCCCACACCACTGGACCCTTATAAATTTTACTGAAGTAGAAGATCCCTGAATTTTAGTTGATTTATTTCCCATCCTCTGGCACACAAATGTCTCACCAATAAGTCCAGTGTGTTTGCTACTTCTTGTTCACTGGATCCAATCAGCATAATGTCATTAATGTAATGGACCAGTGTGATATCTTGCAGAAGCAAAAAGCAATCAGGGTCTTTCCAAATAGGATTATGACTCAAAGCCACAAAGTTGATATACCCCTGAGATAAAATAGTAAAGGTATATTGCTGCCCTTGCCTGCTGAAGGCAAATTGCTTCTAGTGGGCCTTATGGACAGGAATGGAGAAAAAGGCATTTGCCAAGTCTGTGGCTGCATACCAGGTACCAGGAGATGTGTTAATTTACTCAAGCAATGAAACCACATCTGGTACAGCAGCTGCAATTGGAATTACCACTTCGTTAAGCTTACAATAATCCACTACTATTCCCCAAGATCCATCTGTGTTCTGCACAGAACAAATAGGAGAGTTGAACAGGGATGTTATAGGAATTACCACCCCTGAGTCTTTCAAGTCCTTGATCGGGGCACTGACCTGTGCAATCCCTCCAGGGGTGTGATATTGTTTTTGATTTACTATTTTTCTAGGTAGAGGCAGCTCTGATGGCTTCCATTTGGCCTTTCCTACCATAATAGCCGTCACCCTACCAGCCAGGGAGCCAATGTTGGGGTTCTGCCAGCTGCTAAGTATGTCTATTGCAAGTATACATTCTGGCACCGGGGAAATGACCACAGGATGAGTCAGGGGACCCCCTGAACTCACTGTAAATCAGACCTGAGCTAAAACTCCATTAATTACCTGACCTCATAAGCCTCTAATTTAACTGGAGGACAGCAATGATGTTTTGGGTCCCCTGGAATCAACGTCAGCTCAGAGTCAGTGTCCAATAGTCCCCAAAATGTCTGATCATTTCCCTTTTCCCAGTGCACAGTCACCCTGGTAAAAGGCCGGAGGTCTCCTTGGGGAAGGATGGGAGAAAGATTCATGGCATAAATTGTTGGTAATATAGTGGGGTCCTTCCTTAAGGGGACCTGTCCTCCCTTCATTCAAGTGGTTCTGGGTCTGTAAACTATCTCAAGTTTGGAAATTGATTGAGGGGCTCTGATTATCTGTTTTTATTATTCAAATTAGTTTTTTGTCCATTCGGCCTAGAAGTTTTCTGCTTATATGAATTAAGTAAGATGCAATAGGCTTCCTATTAATTTCACTTCTAGGAACACAGTGATTAATTAGCCAATGCCAGAGCTCTATACAAGTCAGACTATTCTGATTGCTGCTTTGCCTCTGCTGTCCATTATGGTAGCTATGCCTGCCTTGCCTTTGATGGTTGAGTGCCACAACTTGGACCCTGCCACCTTGGGATCCAATTATTCCCATTGAATTTAAATTTTATAGTTGAGTGACTGCGGTTCCCACTGTTAGATCTGACATGCAGAGAAGAGCAATTACAGGGCTCTTCAAAGATTCAGGTGCTGCCCTCACAAATTTATTTTGCAAGGCAATGGTCAAGGGTATACATTCTGGACCCTCCCAGCTGGGATGAGTAGGTCTAAAGTGACTAATCCACTCCACCATCCCAATCCCCCTGAGCCTTTGGATCCCTTCCTCTACATTAAACCAAGGGAGATTAGGCATTTCCAACTTGCTCACAGTGGGCCATCTTTTAATCCATATTTCAGCTAACCAAGCAAATAAACTATTAGAACCTTTTTTAACTCCCTGAGCTGCAACTTTCAATGCAGACTTCCTACTTAGTGGGTCCAAATCAATAAATTCAGCCAAATCCAACTCTGTGTTCCTTCCACCATTATCCCACACCCTTAATATCCATTTCCATGCCTGTTCTCTAGATTTCTGTTTATATAAATTAGAAAACTCAAGTGGTTCTTTTTGACTATAGCATACCTCCTCATAGGTCACACTCTCAACCTCACCTCTAGGGGCCCACCAGGACTTTAGTCTAGTTATAGGTCTAGAAGCAAACAGGGGTATTGGGGTGGCTCCTGAGGAGAATCAACATTATCTTGCCTGACAACTGCCTCAGGGGAGGCCATTACTGTTGCTGGATCAGTGCAACAGTGGATCCTGAGGCAGCACAGAGTTTATCTCCTCAGACAAAGGTGGAAAGGCTGATGGCAGCATGGGTCGAGGAGTGCATGTTGCCGTGCTGCTACTGGGGATGTTTCTTCTGGCAAGAAAGGTTCATCAGAGTTTACAAACTCAGTGTCCCCAGCTTCATCAGGGTCTTCCCACATGTCCCCATTCCGAGTTGCAGGGTTTCATTCTTTTCCAATCAATGCCCTCACTTTAACAGTAGACACCTGGAGAGGCTGTGCAGGCACCTTTTGTTGTGGGTCAGTCATTTGCATGATAAGAGCTTGTGTCTGTTTTTCCACAATTTCAGTTCTTTCTCTGCAGGTGACAAGACTCTCATTCAGGGCAATCTTAGCAGATTTAAGGCTTAGTATCTGCTTCTGAAGCCAGGAGATAGAATCCCTGAATTCATCATTTTCTTTCATCACTTTGTGCACTAAACTTAGAAGCAACCAACCAGCTTCATTATGTTCCTTAGTTCTCCACGTATGGTCAAGGTATTATGTATAGAGTCACTAAACCCCTTGCCTCTCATGAAAGATGAATCAGGAGTGTCAAATATATTTATTTGGTATAACTCTCTAAACAGTTCATGCCAAATACTATCAGTGTTCTCCATACTATTAGAAGTAGAGTCCTTAGCATTTTTTGTGTAATCATGTTATGTAGCCAACTCCAGAAACCCCAAAACCAATGAAAAAACCCCATCCTTAATATTCTGTTTCTCTAGAACCACTCCTGGTACCAAAATGTGTGTCAGTCAGGGTTCTTTGGAGGGACAGAACTCTCCAAAGATATATATATGTATTTAAATATATTTAAATTTTGTAGTTGAGTGACTGCAGTTCCCACTGTTAGATCTGACATACAGAGAAGAGCAACTACAGGGCTCTGTTTATTAAGTATCAGCTTAATTACTTTTTTAAGTATTAACTCACACAGTTACAAGGTTCCACAATAGGCCATCTGCAGGCTAAGGAGCAAGGAGAGCCAGTTCAAGTTCCAAAAATGAAGAACTTGGAGTCCAGTGTTCAAGGGAAGGAAGCATCCAGCACAGGAGAAAGATGTAGGCCGGGAGGCTAAGCCAGTCTCTGTTTTCACATTTTTCTCCCTGCTTAGATTCTAGCAGTGCTGGCAGCCAATTAAATTGTGCCCACTCAGATTAGGGATGTGTCTGCCTTTCCTAGCCCACTGACTCAAATGTTAATTTCCTTTGGCAACACCTTCACAGACACACGCAGGTTCAATACTTTGCATCCTTCAATCCAATCAAGTTGACACTTAGTATTAACCATCACATCATGGTTGGCCCCACTTCCCTTTTGGAAATGTTCTTGTTCTGATGTTCATGTTTTTACTCTTTTCTGGTTTTCCACTAACCACTCTGATCATTCCTTCCTAACCTCTTTTACTACTTTCTCTGCTTCCCCATCTCACATTTTAAAAATTACTTTAAAAATAGGTAATATGTGCACATGATATGAATTTGAAAAGGTACAAAAGGGTACAGAGTGAAAAATAAATGTTTCCCTTTTCCTTCCTACCCTTGATACCTAAAACCTGCCAATCATCAAGTCCCTTTTCCCCAATCTGTTCCTCTTCAACCCCAGAGTCATTACCTAGGCCAGGCTCTTATCACTAATTTCAATGGAATTGATGACCTAGTTCTGGATTCTCCATGAGAAACCTAATTTAACATCCATCACAAAATATTTTGGAGTTCCCAGTTGGCCTTCCACATGTACTCAAGAAAATGTCTATTCCTATGGTCTCTGTGTTACTCTGCCAGACACCATTGTTAATCCAAGTAGCTCTGCCAAGAATAGTAGCTAAGAAGGAAGTAGAGATTGTGCTTAGCGGACAACATTCTTCAAACATGGCATCTTTTCAACTTTTTTTAGTAGACTTTATTTTACAGAGCATCTTTAGGTTCACAGCAAAACTGAGTTAAAGTACAGAGATTTCCCATTTATTTTCTGCCCCAACACATGCAAAACCTCACCTGTTACCAATATCCCCCACCAGAGAGGTACATTTGTTATAATCAATAAGACTACAATGACACATTGTTATCATCCAAAGTCCATAGTTTACATTAGGGTTCATTCACTCTTGGTGTTGTACATTCTATGGGGTTTGACAAATGTCATAACATGTTTCTATAATTATAGCAATATGTAGAAGAGTTTTATTGCCATAAAACTCCTCTGTGCTCCATCCATTCATCCCTTCCTTCTCCCAGTCTCTTGAAACCACTACTACTGTTACTGTCTCCATGGTTTGCCTTTTACAGAATGTCATATAGTTGGAATCATACTGTAGGAAGCCTTTTCAGATTGGCTTCTTTCACTTACTAATATGCATTTTAGGTTTCTCCATATCTTCTCATGGCTAAATAGCTCATTTCCTTTTAGTGCTAATATTCCATTGTCTGGATGTACCATAGCTTACTTATCTGCTTATTTACTGATGGCATCTTAGTTGCTTCCAATATTTTGCAATTATTAATAAAGCTGCTATAAACATCTGTGTGCACATTTTTGTGAACATAAGTTTTCAACTAATTTGGGTAAATATCAAGGAGCATGATTCTTGAATTGTACATTAAAAATATGTTTAGGTTTGTAAGAAACTGCCAAATGGTCTTCCAACGTGGAGGTACCATGTTGCATTCCTGCCAGCAATGAATGGGAGTTTCTGTTGCTCCATATCTTTGCCAGCATTTGGTGTTATTAGTGTATTAGATTTTGGCCATTCTAATAGGTGTGTGGTTATATCTCTATGTTGTTTTAATTTGAAATTTCCTAATGACATGTAATGTTGAGCATCTTTTCATATGCTTATTTTCTATTTGCATATATTCTTTGACGAAGTGTCTACTCAGATCGTTTGTCCATTTTAAAATCAGGTTGTTCATTTTCTCATTGGGTTTTCAGTAATTTTGTATTTTAGATAACAGTTCTTTATCAGATATGTCTTATGCAAATATTTTTTTCCCAGTCTGTGGCTGGTTTTCTCATCTCTTTTCAACATTTTCAAAAAGAAAATACATAAATATGACAGTTGGTAAGATTGTGATGAAAAAGCATACAGTAGCTCTTATCAGTAGGAATATTACCCCTCCCTAAAGAGCATTTCAGAAATTTGGGGAAGCATTTTTTTGTCTCACAACATCACTAGCATTTAGCAAATGGTGTCTGAGAATTCTGGATGTCCTATAAAGTGTGAGAGAATACTGGCCAATGCAGATTTTCTCACATCCCATACAGCTTTCAAATGTCCCACCAGACACTGAAATAGCTGACAAATTTATGAATCATTATGTAATTCCATAACTTTAGTTCATTCTGCATAGAAAAAAGTGTTTTAAACATAGTTTTAATATACACAAAAAGTTTCTAGAAATGCAACTGTATTTATAAATTGCAATTTTTATTATATCTATTTTGTTTAGATTTTTATTAAATAATATTCACCCATTTGGAAAGCACTATCATAATTTACTACACCGCTTGAGCTAATGGACTGTGAAAAAACACTTTTGTATCAGTCTACATTTGTAGCTATTATAATCGCTGTGATTCTACATTTAAATGTAAGCATCTAACTACTTCATTTTGTTTGTTCTGCAGTAAAAAGAGCCTACAGATCATACAGCAACATAAATTAATGCTACGGGCATTTTGCAAAGAGAAAAGCCTGGATGCAAAAGAGTACGTACTGTATAATTCAATTTATATGAAGTTCCAGAACAGACAAAATAAGTATATGGTGAAAACAAATACAATTTCTAGTTCTTTGCTGCTAGTTCCCATATGTCATCCACTATATCTGTGTTTTCCTTTAAGCCCTAAATACATTTATAATAGGTACCTTTAGAGTCTTTGTCTTCTATTTCAAACATCTTGGTTATATAAAGTTGGGCTTTTATTTACCACTTCCCTCTCTTTGATTATGGGTCATATTTTCTTTTCTTCCCTTTTTTTCCATGTCTAGTTATCTTTGATTGCATGCATAATATTATAGATGACACATTGCAAAGAATCTGGATTTTATGCCTTGTTTTAAAGGGCATTTATTTAAATTGCTAGAAGGTCCTCCAAATCCTTTCAGGCTTGGTGTCATTCTGTGTTAGAGTCAGTCTCTTTTGGTTTTGTCCCTTGTCCTAGCATGTGGCTCTTATTTTAAAACTTGGCTTTTATTTTCAAGGTATTTGTTGTCTTAAACGAATGCCTGAGGTGCTCAGTGAAATCTCTGCACTCTGGAGGGACTATAACATGTACAACATCATCTAGTCCAGTGTAATTTTAGGTATCTCTGTTCACCACTCACTCCTACAGTAGCCACTTTCTCCTAGTTCTCATGGTGATTTGTTCTGCACATGTGCAACCCAGCTCTACACCCAAGATTTATGGAGAGCCTCATTGCAGACATCTGTCTGCCTCCATCACATCACTCCTTTCTCTCTCGCCCACAAATTCCAGTCACTTCAACTGTCTTGAACTCTGATCTCTGTCTTCTCAGCTTGGGAAGACCACCATTTTCTACTGGAACTCTACCTCCCAGGGTCAAAGTCTGAAAAATTGTCCTAGGTAGAAGGATGAAATAATTTACATAATGCATATGCCTATGAAGCACTTAGCATGATGTCTGCACAGAGTAAATGGCCAATAAATGTTGATTTTTATTATGAAATCCATATTTGATACAAATTTTATTAAAGAAAAAAGTCTTATAAAATGGTATACAGTAACCTTATTTTGAAAACAAAACATATTGAAATAAATTAAGCAAGGATATCTACCAATAATGTGTTACTATCAAGCTGAAGAATATCTTTACCAAACAATTATAGCGTATAGGAGCTCTTCAGGATTGCTTAATAATTTCACTTCCATGTATATTTTTGGTATAGATAGCATTTAGGCATTACTTTTAAAATGAAAGAATTTATTTTGAATAAAAATAAATTACTAGGCCCGGTGCGGTGGCTCAAGCCTGTAATCCCAGCACTTTGGGAGGCCGAGGAGGGCGGATCACAAGGTCAGGAGATCGAGACCATCCTGGCTAACACGGTGAAACCCCATCTCTACTAAAAAATACAAAAAAAAAAACTAGCCGGGTGAGGTGGCGAGCACCTGTAGTCCCAGCTACTCAGGAGGCTGAGACAGGAGAATGGCATAAACCCGGGAGGCGGAGCTTGCAGTGAGCTGAGATCCGGCCACTGTACTCCAGCCTGGGCGACAGAGTGAGACTCCATCTCAAGAAAAAAAAAAAAAGAAAAAATAAATAAATAAATAAATAAATTACTAAAGAGCATTTTGAGGTGTCTGCGTTGAAGAAGAAAGGTGTAAGTCTCTCTACTTAGCCTTGGAGGGAGTGAAATAATTTACCTATCTTCTATACACACTGGGACCTCGGCGTTTTCAGTCCTGTTGGCTGGAGGTACTGCCATTTCTGCCTTTGTAGCCTCTGAGGGAGGCCTGAGTTACTGGCTTGGTTCCCTGACAATATACCAGACTGTAGTAACCCTTCTGAGTTGTGTATTTAACTAGTTAAAAATAATCCTGGAGAAAATTCAGTTAAGTTATAAACCAGTCTTATCTTTTTATTTTTAATCATGCTGTTATATGATCCTTCTCTCTTGGATTGAGATCATTTTTACATTTAACACTCAGTTCTTTCCTCTCCACATATGAGAGAAGGAGTAGAGGATAGCCTCACCATCACTACTCCCTTGGTCCTGACACCTGGATCTTCCTGTATCATTGGCTAAGAAAGCACAAGCCATCAGATTCAGACATAAAAGTTGAGCTGGCTCAGCTGGATTGCTGCCATCTCTCTCCCCAACCTCGGGACTTTCTTGAGTAAGTCTATCTTTCTTAGAGGAATGTGCTCTCTGGTCAAAAGTAGAGAATAACTACATGAGATTAAAACAAAACATGCATCTACCTGATTCAATATGTTCAAGGGCCCCACTATATGGGGCAGTTTAACTGTTGTTTTTTTTGTTTTTGTTTTTGTTTGTTTTTTTTTTGAGACAGTGTCTTGCTCTCACCCAAACTGGAGTGAGGTGCAGGATCATAGGTCACTGTAACCTCTAACCCTTAGGCTCAAGCAATCTTCCCACCTCAGCCTCCCAAGTAGCTAGGACTACAGGCATGCACCATCATGCCCAGCTACATTGGACAGTTTAAAAGTAAAAACAATTGTCAGTCTCTCTCTAGAGAACATAATCGATTTGACTGAAAAAAATTAATACTGGTTTATCTTTAGCTACCAGGACTACAGACAAACCAAAAAAAAAAAGGCAGCACACATTTCCTTACTTCCTGGTAGTCATTAAGTTCCTGCTGGCTTCTGGATGTCAGGGGTCCAGAGACAAGTACATATTTTCTTGATAGCACTGCTACAGTACATCTATTTCCATTGTGAAGGGAGAAAATTCAAACAGCAGTTCACCTGCGATTTGAAAGCCTGAAATACTGCTGATTCCCCACAAGGAGGCTCCATTATCAAGTACAACAATTTTCAAAGCGGGAATGCCTCAACCATTTTGAAAAGCAACACATCATAGCACATTAAACTTTCATAATCTTTAAATGCTTTAACATTCTTATTGATAACAGTTTGGCTCTAACTATCACATAAAAAATTAATCTATCATTTTAGTGCTATGCGAAGCCAAGACAAATGTATCATATATTAAATACATAATTTAATTAATCTGAGTATTTAAACAAGACGGAATTTTTTTCTCAGTGGAAGGAAGGGAGGATGGTTGGTAATTATACTAAAAACAAATGTTCTTATGCTTCGGTTATTACATGTGATCAAAGAGTTGTCACATAGGTTCAATTTTGGCTTTCTAAGTCAGACAAACAAACAAAAGCTTTACCTTGGCTAAAATTCTTTATCTTTATAAGGCAAAACATATTGACTGTTAGCTCATTGCCTAATCGATAACACATATGTCATGGCATTATTTTAATATCACTCTTTAACAATAAAACAGTTAATATTTCCTATTAGATGATATAACATCTTAAAATATTGGTAATAACAGCTCCAAATGGTTATAAATGTATTTGCAGTATTTGAACAGGAAATAGAGACTAAATATATACATAAAGAATTTGTTACAATTTAGATTTCTTTCAATGTATAATGTTGAAACTAGCTTTTCCTTTTGCCTCTTTAATTCTCTGAAAAAAGAACTTAGAATGACTTTTAGTGTGTAAGTGTTCAATTAACTTCTCATTTAAATTATTTATTTTATATGATGGATGGAATGCATCAGGGCAACTGAGAAATTAGGCAAATTTCTTACATTTGGAAAATAGAGTTGGGCTTATGATTTTAAAGTTTCTAAGACTTTATTCTTTAGAGAGTAGGATTTTGGATGTATCTAGCATATATTGATTGCCTCTATCAAGCCCTTTGCTCGTATTATTTCATATCAATGGGCCAGATATTACTATTCCCCATTCCATAGATGAAGAAGCTGAGACTCAAAGAAAAATAACTTGTTCAAGATCATATAGCCAGCTAAACAACAATAGGACTGGGATTAGAACCCACAGCAGGGATGGATGGGAAGAGAGGCAGACAAGGGTGGAGGTTTGGGGATCTCAGAGTGTGGAGGAGGCAGGATGAAATCAAACAAGGGTAGAATCTTATCTGGGAGTTCACAAAAGTAGTAATTTATATCCCTTAGCGTGCCTCCTTTATCCTTATCAGGACCTCTGCAGCTGGATGAATCTCTATTTTTCTAGTCAGTTTAAATCTTAAGCATCAATATTATATTTGAAACATAAGAGTGAAATTGCCTTTCTGTGACATCTTTTTAACTGATTACTGGGCGCTTAGGCAACCAGCTCCTGAATGTCTATTTACTCTTAATAAAGATCAGGATTGCACCTAGCTAGCCTCACTAATAGAGTAGACCTTGTGGCGATCTTTCATAGCAGCCTGAGGCAAGCTGTCCCGAATTCACTGGAACTTGCTGATTTCCCCTGTGCACCTGAAAGAACCTGGTTCTCTTAGTGATGTCCAGTCAGCCTGAATAACTCTACTGTTTCCCCTCTGCCAGGACACCACCTACCCTGTCGACGGTGGTGAAAATCTGCAACCTCTTATTTACCTTCATATCTGGGGAGCCTCTCCTATCCTTCTCACAAGGATAAAAGGAGATTGCATTAAAACTCACTTTGATTACTCTTAGCTTACATACAGACCCACCTCTTTAGAGGAAAGGGGAGTTTCTCCCAGTTCTGTCTTTGGAAATGGGAGGCTGGTCTTGAAGTCTTAGACTAATACAGATAGATCATTCATCACAAAGACTGTCTCTGGAAACCGAAAAAGGTAAGATTCTCTTAGAAACTGTGGGGTGGGTGTGGTGGTACATGCTCATAATCCCAGCACTTCGGGAGGCCAAGGTGAGCAGATGGCTTGGACCCAGGAGTTCCAGACCAGCCTGGGCAACGTGGTGAAACGCCATCTCTACAAAATACAAAAAAAAAAAAAAAATTAGTTGGGCATGGTGGTGCATGCCTGTAGTCCCAGCTACTGAGGAGGTGGAGATGGGAGGATTGCTTGAGCCCAGGGAGGTTGACACTGCAGTGAGCCAAGATCATACCACTGCACTCCAGCCTGGGTGATAGAGTGAGATCCTGCCTCAAAAAAATAAGTAAATAAATAAAATATAAATGAAAAGAAAGAAAGAAACTGCACAATAAGACAAGGGCAGGGTGGAGAGTTTGTCTTAATTACACAAGACACCCATATAAAACGACAACAGCCCTTTAAAACATACAAAGTCACGTAACTTCAGAATTTCAAGATTTGGTTAAAAAAAAAAGAGAAAAGAAAGGATGGAAAATGTGATACTGTATACATTTTCTGCTCTTTTTTTGCTACTGAACATTCTCTAATGAATGTCTCCTAAACATCTTTCTGTGACCTACTTTGAAAGGAGAAGAGAAGGGGGGAAGAACAGAGAGGAGACTAAAGAGAGATAAGAAGAGGGAAGGAAGAAGAAGGGGCTAAGGAGGGAGTGAAGAAGCTAAAGAAAATTTACAAAAGAAAGGAAGAAGGAGAGAGTTGTCTGCAGTTATGGTGTATCAGGTGAGCAATGAACACTTTGTGCATTTATTCGTTTGACACACAGTTACTGAACATCTATTATGTGTCAGGCTCTCAGATCCCAGCAGAAAGTGGTGAAACAGGTAGTTGTCTTATGCAGCACATAGACTGGGCGAGTCACAAAATTTGTAAAATACAGTAAATTAGGTTGCAAATACACTCTTAGTTCACTTTATTTTTACATTATTCGTCTCATGCTCCATAACAATGCCTCTCATTATTCTACTCATAAACCCAAGTAAATATAAATGAGCCACTCTAGACTATCAAAATATACCATTGTCTCAAAAAATGTTTTTCAATGTAAGTATATTTGTACTTTTGCTTTCTTAATTGGAGCAATGTTTTTGTATTACTGCGTGTCTACACATTTTTTAAAGAGCTGATAAGATGTTTGTTCATTTCCATATAGTCAATCGGCCTATTTGCAAAATTTTCCTGAAAAATAGGTAGTGGAAAAGAGTCAGAGTCAAGAGTGGATTTTATTCTAAGTCAATAATTGGGATAAATGCAAACAAAAATAATCAGGAATTACACAAAGAATATTGGATTTAACATGAGATGGATAACCTGACAGCCTCTTCTAAAACAAATAAAATACTCTTGTGTATCAAAGTGCTTAAGTCCATAACAGAGGTGAACTTGAGGTCAATGCTGTCAAATAATTTTTAAATAGTTTCCAGATTTTTTTTTTTTTACCTTTGGTGCTGAAAAGGTTAATCAACTTTATATACTTACAACATACCTTCAATTTATCAAACTGCAGGTATAATAGTCAAAATATTTAACAACCAATATGGTATGAACACAGATGCTGCTTCTATATCTTAAAATGTATTTTTCAGCATCCGGCTGAATACACATACTCCCTAATTATGGGGAAAGTGGTGTGTCATTAGCATGGAATGAAGTTCCCCTCCTGATCTGTTAAAAATTAAGCTATTCCTTTCACTAATTTTGTCCTCAAATAGTATAGCTGACATGGAAAAAGGGGACAGGACATTCTTCCTGAACATATTCTCTGCTTTGGAGAACTTCTCAACCTTTCTAAAATATTGTGTTGGTATTCTGGTTATTGACATGATGTGGAAAAGATGTAGAGGATACAGTTTGAAAGAAATGTCAGTTTATTTAGTACACATTGAAACATCAATAGTCATGCTGTGAGACACAGAGCAAGAGGTTGAAACGTGGACTGTTAAGTGCTGGCTTCCACAGATGTGAGAACCTAGGTATACTTTAGGACTGCATTTCAAACAACCACAGGTTCTGGGGGAGGAGGCAGGACTGCTGTTCTACAATGGGGAAGGAGAGAATAGGTTTGCTCCATGTGATATACTGGGGCATCTCTTAGTGTTCTCCTGTCTAAAGTTGACAGTGAAGGAACAGTGCAGCACATTGGCCCTTAAGGAGGGCATAGTGAGCAGGGCTTCGATGGCACAGTAATGAGGGTCTGGGTCACCCCATAGGCAAGTCACCCAGACTAATGGAGGTGCCATCGAAAAGTAATGAGAATTCAAAATGGGTAGTAGAGAAGAAAGATGTTGAATATTAGTTGCAACTCTGCAATCAGGTGCAGCAGTGGGGATTATACTTCATCCCACCAACTTCCCTTTTGTCAATTTCACTTGAAAAGAGACCAACCGAAAGGAAGCTATTCCCAGGTGGTGTGAATGTTTTATAGAAAGCAAATGGGTCTGAGCAGTTCAAAGGATGGACTGAATGGATAATGTGGTGTCTTGCTCAGATACCTGCTTCGGGACCAAGGCATTCATTTCCCCAGCTGTCGGAATTATTACCTGTTGATGGCTCAGAGCAAATCCCTCCCCAAGAATTGCCCACAAGTGAAAGGAATTTCTTCGCCCAACATTATGCCCACTCCCCTGGTGCAGCCCACATCCAACGACTGGTCACTGTGGAGCTATACATATCAGGCCCCCTTGCCTTAATTTGGAACAACCCTGAAAGGCCAGCGTAGCTTCCAAGCTCCTGTGGGATTAGCTGAGATGTTTTTTTGCAATTACGTCACAATTCGACTCTCTTTTTGCTCAATCCTTGTTCCTTTATGTCTCACAATTTTTATCTTGAGAACATCGCACAATAAACTTCCCATACACAAATCTGTTTCTCTATCTTTTTCCTGGGAAACACAACATAAGAGAGTATCATATTAAGTATTTTTAAAATATGTAGGAAATGTATGTTTGTGACATATTTTATCAAAAATATGCTAGAAATATGCTATGCTTGAGTTTATTTTAACTAATTTAGCAAACCTCAGTAAAGCAAATGTAAAGATTTAGCAACAGAAGAATATTTGGCAATCAGCTGTAAATCACTGGACAGGCATTTAAAGCATGCTATTTGGATGGCTATGCTTCATTTTTAAGTAATTCGTATGTGTTCAGCCAAATCAAATAAACTGCTTTAGTTCTTTTCATAACATTTGAGGTTAATAAAATAAGTAAAAGTGTTGATGAGCTTTCACTTTTCCATGTTTTAATTTATGAAACATTTTGAACTAAGCTTTGTAAGTCATGAAACATGCTTTTACACTTAAGGTTTATTGATTTTCTACCTCATGCTTTCAGTAGTTCGACTTACTTTGTCTAATATGACAAGTTCAGAATTCATTAAACATTATTTTGTTGAAATTTTATTTCTCTAAATGGGAGGTTCTACATTAAATGTCTTTAAAAGTTCATTTCACAACTATATTGATGCTGACGAGGCCTGAGAGATAGTAAGTGATAAAGCAAAACTGTAGAAGCTGCTCAAGCATGTTTGTTTTTTATAACAACTCAGAGAGTATTATTCACAAACCATACAATTTATCCTTTAAAGTATACAATTCAGTGGTTTTTAGTATATTCACAGACTTGTGCAACTCTCACCACTATCTAACTTCCTAATCTAAAAAGAAATCCCATACCCACTAGTTATTCCTCTGCATTTCCCTCTCCTTCCGGTCTCTGGCAAACACTACTCTCTATCTCTATAGATTGGTATATTCCGGATATTTGATATAAATTAAGCATAAAGTATGTGGTCTTTGGCATCTGACTTCGTTCTCTTAGCATGATGTTTTTGAGGTCCATTCATGTTGTGGCTCATATCAGTATTTCTTTCCTTTTATTCCTGAATAATATTCTGTTTTTCAGATAAAAACACATTTTGTTTACTCATTCATTAGGTAATGGACATTTGAGTCATGTCCACTTTTTACGTATTGTGAACAGTGCTGCTATGAACATTGTGTATGAGTTTTGTGTGGACATTTGTTTTCATTTCTTCTGAGTATATACCTAGGATTGAAATTGCTGGGTCATATGGTATCACTCTGTTGACCATTCTGAGGAACTGCCAAATCATTTTCCAAGGCGGCTGCACCATTTTACATTTCCACATGCAATGTATAAGGATTCCAGCTTCTTCACACCCTTGCCAATACTTCTTATGGCTATTGCTTTGTTTTGTTTTTAGTATTAGTCACCCTGATGGGCATGAAGTGATATCTTATTGTATGGTTTTGACTAGCATTTCCCTAATAATAATGATGTTGAACATCTTTTTATGTGCTTGTTAGCCATTTCTATTTAATATGTCTTCTTTGGAGAAATGTCTATATAAGCATTTTCCCCATTTCTAAATTGGGTTATTTGTCATTTTATTGTTGACTTGTAGGTGTTCTTTATATACTCTGGATACCAGCTCCTGTCATATATCAAGATTGCAAATATTTTCCCCCATATTGTGGGTTGTCTTCTCACTTTCTTGATAAAATCTTTGATGTCCCCAAGTTTTTTATTTCTATGAAGTCCAATTTATCTTTTCTGTTTGTTTTATTGCTTGTGCTTTTATTGGCATGCCAAAATAGGCTTATCCTAAGTTCTCAAAGATTCACATCTGTGTTTTCTTGTAAGAGTTTGTTTTTTTTTTTTTTGGCTCTTTTATTTAGGTCTATTTTGAGTTGATTTTTATAGACAGTGTGAGGTAGGAGTCTAATTTTATTCTTTTGCACGTAGATATCTAATTGTCACCGTACCATTTATTGAAAAGATTATTCTTTCCCCCATTGAATTATCTGGGGACACTTACTGAAAATCAATTGATTATAAATATAAGGGTTTATTTCTGGATTCTCAATTCCATTCCAGGATATGGGTTTATCCTTCTGTCAGTTTCACACTGTCTTGCTTACAATTGCATTGTAATAGTAAGCTTTGAAATTGTGAAGTGTGAGCCTTCCAGTTTTGTTATTCTTTTTCAAGATTGTCTCTGGGCCTCTTACATTTCCATGTGGATTTTAGAATCAGCTTGTCAATTTTTGCAAGAAAGCCAGTTTGGAATTTGATAGGAATTTCATTAAATCTGTAGTTTAATTTATAGAATATTGCCATCTTAATGATGTTAAATCTTCCAGTCAGTGAACACAGCTGTCTTTCCATTTGTTTAGTTGTTCATTCATGGCATTCAACATTTTCTTTGTAGTTTTCAGAGTACAAGTCTTGCACTTTTTTTTGTTAAATTTGTTCCTAAGTGTTTTATTCATTGTGCTGCTATCATAAATGGAATTCTTTTCTTAATTTCATTTTGGATTTTCATCATTAATGTATAGAAATACAACTGTTTTAATATTAGTTTTAGCCTGCAAACTTGCTGAACTTGTTAATTAGTTTTGGTAGCAGATTTCTTATTCAAATGCAATATCATGTCATCTGCAAATAAAAATAGTTTTACTTTTTTTCTTTCTGAACTAGATGCCTTTTATTTGGCTATAATTGTGGTTTTGCCAATAAAAGTAATGGCGAAAACCACAATTACTTTTGCACCAGCCTAATACTTCATTTTTCTTATGTAAGTTCCCTGGCTTTTAACCTTCAGGTTGAATACAAGTGGTGAGAGCAGACATCTTGTCTTTTCCTGTTCTTAGGGGAAAGTATTGCCTTTCCCAGGTAAATATTAGCTCTGGGTTTTAGTACATGCCTTTCATCTGATTGTGGAAGTTCTCTTCTATTCCTGTTAATAGTTTGCTGAATGATTTTGTCATGAGAAGGCTTTGGATGTTGTCAAATGCTTTTATGCATCTGCTGAGGTGGTCATGTGGTTTTTGCCCTGGAGTCTTATAATACAGTTGATTGATTTTTGGATGTTAATCCAACCTTGCATTCCTAGGATAACTGGTATATAATGGTGATAATGGTATATAATCCATTATGGTTGAATTGTCTATTTCTCCCTTCCATTCTGTCAGTTTCTCCTTTATGCATTTTCAGTTTCTGTTAGTTCCATATTTGTTTATAATTGTTACATCTTCCTTTGGATTGAGCCTTTTATCATTGTTCAGCATTTTTGAATGTCTGAGAAATGAATCAAGTGATAATACAGCAGATAACCTACAGAATTCTGCATCTGCTGAGCCAAATTTTCTGGTAATTTTGTTGAAATTGCATTCGGAGCAACAGATGGGAGTGCAAGAAAGAAGCATGTCTCCAAAAGGAGATTGATCATTATACTAGTTAGGAAGCTTTCAGCTGTAAGAAATGGAAACCCCAACTCAAACTAGCTTAAACAATAAAGATGACTTATCGGTACACCCAACTGCAGAGTCAAATTGCTTTTGCAACCAGAGTTCCTCATTTGAACCACAGAACATAAAAGTAATTTGAGTGACTGTTTTCTCAGTTCTCCCAAAGATAGGACATACTTAGTACCATTCCAGTTGCACAGGACAGAAACTACTTTATTGCATGCAATGTATATCTTAGGGCTTAATTCTTCTGTCTTTCTTCTATTGAACTTTGATTGAGAAAGGCTGGTCCCATAGTAGCGCAAGCTTCAGATTTATTTTGATCAAGAACCCTGTTTCAATGTGAGTGTGGTGTTTTTGTTTAGTTATGTTTTGTTTAAATTCTGGTCTCTCTCATGTGTAGAGTTTAACTTCAAACTGGTTTTCCTCTGGATTAATAGGTGGTTGCAATAGCAGCCAGGGGAAGGAGATAGCTTTTCCCCTCAAAGCCATGGAAAAAAATGCCCTGCTCTGATGGTCAGCATTAAGTCATATGTCCATCCCTAATCAATCTTTGTGGCAAATTGAGTTCAAAGCAACCCGGGGGCACCCCTGGAGTTGGGAGTGAAGTCAACCCCACCCAATGCAACCTATATAAAAGGAGAGATTGAAACTGATGTTGGGGAGATACTACAATGTCTTCTACATTTATCTGCATATATAAGGCCTAAAATTTTAGGAGCTAGTTTCATGTTTGTGACAAATGCTGGTAGCTGCCTTAGTGGCATTCTATTTCAATGGTAATAAGAAAGTAAACAACTCATGTTATGAAGAAATAGGATAATTCCTAGTGTAGTAACCCCAATGAAGTTAATTATCTTAATTATCTTAATAATCAGAAGATAGAATAGCAGATTTATCTACTGCCATTTGTGTTTCACATGTCTGTGTGAAGAGACCACCAAACAGGCTTTGTGTGAGCAACATGGCTGTTTATTTCACCTGCGTGCGGGCGGGCTGAGTCCGAAAACAGAGTCAGCAAAGGGTGGTGGATTATCATTAGTTCTTATAGGTTTTGGGATAGGCACTGGAGTTAAGAGCAATGTTTTGGGGCAGGGAGTGGATCTCACAAAGTACATTCTCAAGGGTGGGGAGAATTATAAGGAACCTTCTTAAGGGTGGGGAGATTACAAAGTACATTGATCAGTTAGGGTGGGGCAGAAACAAATCACAATGGTGGAATGTCATCACTTAAGGCTATTTTCACTTCTGTGGATCTTCAGTTGCTTCAGGCCATGTGGATGTATATGTGCAGGTCACTGAGAATATGACGGCTTAGCTTGGGCTCAGAGGCCTGACAATTTGGTGTGAAACCCTTTGTACCACCAACGCTGCCTCTGTTGTATCTTTACAGAATCTAGTGACAGTAGATCCCTTTCTGCCACAGTTACCATGTGACAGCTAAGTCATTGGCAGGCAGGGGAGTCCTTTTGGATTCTGGTTGTTTTTAGTTTAGTGCAAATTCCTAAGTACAGATGAATTTTATCCCAGGGTGATGAACAAATATGGAGATGCTTTTGGAACTGCTATATATAATCTTCAAAACTGTTGGGGGTAGTTGATGTTAGGAAAATGGAGACACCTACTCATCCAGATTTTCAAAAGGTCAAATCCTATAAGATGATATCATGTGCTAGAAAAATTCAAGAGCTCATTTTAAACAGATGGTGGAGGAACATTAGAAAATAAGTTATCGCTAGGAGTCAAAAAAGTAGTTCAGTAGTTCTAAGACAGGCCAAATTATCCTCATTATTGATTTGTTACATCTGGGGACTGCCATACCTATAATGTACCATGACTAGCTTGGTTGGAAGTCTTCCAGCACAGCCTTCTGAAGAGGATGAAGAAATGCTGGCTTTTTATTGAATTGTGAGGTGGAGTCACAGCTGGCTGAACCAACACAATACCCTAAATATCTATGTAGCAGGATATCTCTTTTAGAGTATCACAGCGTTTAATCCTTACATTTTTTTCTATGAAACTTTTTTTATGATTACTTGGAAAAAGATACAAAAGAACATAGTTTGGTGCAATTATTTCAATGAAGCTAATGAGATCTCATGCCACACAGATGAATACAGAGCATTACCTTCATAACTGTTATAACCTGTTGTGGCAGATGACGTCTGGAGTATTTGTCCTGGTCTGAACAATATATTAAAAAACTCGTTTAGAAAAATTTGCAGCAGAGGAGATTAGTATGGCTAGATCTGCCTGGAAAATGACCTATGAAGGAAAGTTAAGAAAAAAATGTATGTTTAACTTGGGGAAAAAAAATTTTTGGAAGCAGGGCCTGTGATATAGTTTGGATATTTGTCTCTGTCCAAATCTCAGGTTGAATTGTAATCCCCAATGCTGGAAGCGGGCCTGGTGGGAGGTGTTCGGATCATGGGGGCAGATTCCTCATGACTTGGTGCTGTCTTCACCATCGTGAGTGAGATCTGATGATTTAAAAGTGTGTGGCACCTCCCCCAACCCTTGCTCCTGTTCTCTCCACGTGATGTGCCTGCTCCTGCTTTGCCTTCCATCGTGATTGGAAACTTCCTGAGGTTTCCTCAGAAGCAGATGCCGCTATGCTTCCAGTTGACAGCTTGCAAAGCCGTGAGCCAATAAATCTCATTTCTTATAAATTACCGAGTCTCGGGTATTTCTTTACAGCAATGCAAGAATGGTCTGATATAACCTGATACTATCTACAAGTCCTTAAAAGAGGACAGGATTGGGCCAGGCGTGGTAGTTCACGCCCATAATCCCAACACTTTGGGAGGCCGAGGTGGGTGGATCACCTGAGGTTGGGAGTTTGCCACCAGCCTGACCAACATGGTGAAACCCCGTCTCTACTAAAAAATACAAAATTAGCCAGACATGGTGGTGTATGCCTGTAATCCCAGCTACTCGGGTGACTGAGGCAGGAGAGTCGCTTGAACCTGGGAGGCAGAGGTTTCAGTGAGTGGTGATGGGGCCATTGCACTCACTCCAGGCTGGGGGAACAAGAGCGAAACTCCATCTTAAAAAAGAAAAAAAGACAGGTTTTTTTTTTTTTTTTTTTTTTTATAGATAAATGATGAGTTGATGTCAGAGAGAGACAGAGTTTTATTCTATATAAATTAACTGTCTAATGAATAGGTTGAACAGGGAGGGTGTAGGTTCCCATTCCCTAGGGATATTCAAGTAGATACTATAGAAGGATTCTGTAGGGCTGAGTTAGATGACCTCAGAGAGATACTCTGATGTTCTGTGGTTTGTAAACATGTGTGGCACATTTTAAAAGCATATTGTAATTATTTTATTTATTTATTTATTTATTTGAGACGGAGTCTCCCTCTGTCGCCCAGGCTGGAGTGCAGTGGCCGGATCTCAGCTCACTGCAAGCTCCGCCTCCCGGGTTCACGCCATTCTCCTGCCTCAGCCTCCCAAGTAGCTGGGACTACAGGCGCCCGCCACCTCGCCTGGCTAGTTTTTTTTTTTTTTTTTTTTTTTTTTGTATTTTTTTAGTAGAGATGGGGTTTCACCGTGTTAGCCAGGATGGTCTGGACCTCCTGACCTCGTGATCCGCCCGTCTTGGCCTCCCAAAGTGCTGGGACTACAGGCTTGAGCCACCGCGCCCAGCCCTGTAATTATATTTTAAGCCATACATATGTAATCTCGGCAAGAACATTGTTTCTTCTCGAGTCATTCACATGTTAATAGGCACTCTCTGAAACACAGTCCTATGCCAGTTGGAGCCTGTGGGATGTGGACAAGAGAAGGTTCCAAGGCTCTTATATTAGGTGAATACCAATTCTATCTGGATTTGTCCTTCTAGAAGCCATCAGGAAACCATGTTGCTGACTCCTGAGGATTATACATCTTTTCTTTTTCTTTCTTTTGAGATGGAGTCTCCCTCTTTGCCCAGGCTGGAGTGCAGTGGCAGGATCTCGGCTCACTGTGAGCTCCACCTCCCAGGTTCACGCCATTTTCTTGCCTCAGCCTCCTGAGTAGCTGGGACTACAGGCGTTGTCCACCACGTCTGGCTAATTTTTTGTATTTTTAGAAGAGACGGGATTTCACCATTTTAGCCAGGATGGACTTGATCTCCTGACCTCGTGATCCACCCGCCTTGGCCTCCCAAAGTGCTGGTATTACAGGCTTCAGCCACCCCATGCCCGGCCATACATCTTTTCTAAATGCTCCCAAACCACTGTTTAACAACATATTAAAGACTTTCTAGGGCATGAGAGATACCATGTTCTGGAATTTGCCTTTTTGAAAATCAGTATCTTCACTGTTCTCACAAGTCTACTATAAATGAGGGGAGTAATTTAATTCCTATTATATGTATGTG
Source organism: Rhinopithecus bieti (assembly GCF_001698545.2). Taxonomy (NCBI): domain Eukaryota; kingdom Metazoa; phylum Chordata; class Mammalia; order Primates; family Cercopithecidae; genus Rhinopithecus; species Rhinopithecus bieti. The sequence continues at coordinate 1,475,155 of NW_016837625.1, read as the reverse complement.
CAGGTATATGTACATATATGTATACTTTTATATGTGTATATATGTTTAGATATGTATATATTTTATATATAGCAATAATTACCTATTTAATGAATGAATGGTGATGATTTAAATGTAAAGGGAATGATGCCAGAGGTTATGGAAAAAAAAAAGCTGTCTTCAATATGTGAAATAGAGAAAGAATAGAGAAATGCATGCCAAGCTCTAAATAATTTTTTTTTTTGTTATTATACTTTTAAGTTTTTGGGTACATGGGCACAAAGGGCTGGTTTGTTTCATTTGTA
>NW_016837625.1:1463376-1470463 GCF_001698545.2 Rhinopithecus bieti | reverse complement strand
CCGACTTAAGCCTCAGCAATGGTGGGTGCCCCTCCCCCAGCCTCACTGCTGCCTTGCAGTCAGATATCAGACTGCTGTGCTAGCAATAAGGGAGGCTCCGTGGGCATGGGGACCTCTGGGCTAGGTGTGGGATATAATCTCCTGGTGTGCCGTTTGCTAAGACCCTTGGTAAAGCGCAGTATTAGGGTGGGAGTTACCCGATTTTCCAGGTGTTGTGTGTCTCAGTTTCCCTTGGCTAGGAAAAGGAATTCCCTTCCCCCTTGCGCTTCCCAGGTGAGGCGATGCCTCACCCTGCTTCAGCTCTTGCTGGTCAGGCTGCACCCGCAGACTAGCGCCAACTGTCCAACATGCCCCAGTGAGATGAACCCAGTACCTCAGTTGAAAATGCAGAAATCACCCGTCTTCTGTGTTGGTCATGCTAGGAGCTGAAGGCTGGAACTGTTCCTATTTGACCATCTTCTTTTTTTTTCTAAGATGAAGTCTTACTCTACCACCAGGCTAGAGTGCAGTGGCATGATCTTCACTCTAAATAATTTATTGTAATTTACTTGACTCTTGGTTTTCTAAAACTGAAATAAAGAGATAATATTGAGCTTAACTCTTAGTGAGACTGTGACAAACGATAGATATGCTTAATAATTTTTTTTTAATTTCATTTTTTTTTTTTTTTGTTGGCGGGGGACAGAGTCGAGACTGTCACCTAGCCTGGAGTGCCTGGAGTGTGATCTCGGCTTACTGCAGCCTCTGCCTCCCATGTTCAAAGGATCCTCCTGCGTCAACCTCTTGAGTAGCTACAGGCCACCATGCCTGGCTAATTTTCCTATTTTTATTAGTGATGGGGTCAGGTTGCTCTTGAACTCCTGGCTTCAAGTGATCTGCCCATGTTGGCCTCCCAAAGTGCTGGGATTACAGGTGTGAGTCACTGCGCCTGACCTAAAAACAATTTCTAATATGAGCTTTTTTACTGGCAGAGTACAAAAAAGTTAATTATTAAAGATTATACAATGTCTTGCTATGGGAGTTGACTGATTTTTTTGTTTTTGTTTTTGTTTTGTTTGGTAAGCTTTCAAGTGCACAGTCTACAGAGAGTTTATAAGAAGTAAATCTTGCTTTCAAATTAGTATTTCAATAAAATTAAACACAAGAAAGAGTAAGCTATTGCTTCATCATATTTTCCCCTCTGTATTTTCTTCTACTTCAATTAATTTCTTGTTGCTATTGTAACAAATTACCACAAACTTAGTGATTTAAGAAAACACATTTATTCTTCTTTTAAACTTTGGAGGTCAGAAATCAGAAATGAATCTTATAGGGCTAAAATCAAGGTGTCAGCAGGGCTGATTCTTTCTGAAGGCTTCAGAGGGAATATTCCTTGCCTCTCCCAGCTTCCAGTGGCTGCCAGTTTCCTTGACTATGGCCATATCATTCCAATTTCTGCTTTCCTTAACAAATTGTCTTCTCTCTCTAAACTCCCTCGTCCGTTTTGTAAGGACTCTTGCAATTACATCAGGCCCACCTGCATAATACAGGCTAATCTCTCATCTCAAGATTCTTAACTTAGTCACATCTGCAAAGTTTCTTTTACCATGCAAGATGACATATTCACATGTTCTGAAGATTAGGACAAGGACCTCTTTGGAGGACTACCACAATATAGAACACATATTTTTAGAATAACATATCCTAAATCACTTTTTGAAGTGAGGTACTTCAAAGTGAGGTACATGCCATGATCCAACCAACCAATCATCTCTCATTGATATTATCTCTTTCTTGCTTTCTCTGATTTATCACTTAAATACCTATCTAGTTCAGAGGAGGTATGAACTTAAAACAAAACAAAACAAAAAACAGTAGGTTCATTTCCAGCACTGAATACTTCATTGATTCATGATATTAACTCAAGTAAGTGCTTTTTATGGATTAGAAGGAGGGAAGCTGAACTTCACCTGGAACCTGACTTTTGTCTGAAGGGCACACTGCCTTATCTAGAGTGATGCATGAATCAGTCTGGACAGGGTGAAACAAGTGACATCCAAGTTACAGCTGAACACAGGATTTGGAGAGATCATCTTTTTATAATTAAAATATTATTATAGATTTTTTATTCTGAAAAAGTTTTTGATTCCCATGCAGTTGTAAGAAACAATACAGAGATCCCAAGTACTTCTATTTTATTTTATTTATTTATTTATTTTGGGACAGAGTCTTGCTCTGTCACCCAGCCTGAAGTGTAGTGGTGCGATCTTGGCTCACTGCAAGCTCCACCTCCCAGGTTCACACCATTCTCCTGCCTCGGCCCCCCGAGTAGCTGGGACTATAGGCACCCGCCACCACGCCTGGCTAATTTTTTGTATTTTTAGTAGAGATGGAGTTTCACCGTGTTAGCCAGGATGCTGTCAATCTCCTGACCTCGTGATCCGCCTGCCTCAGCCTCCCAAAGTGCTGGGATTACAGGTGTGAGCCACTGCACCTGGCTGATCCCATGTACTTTTAATCCAGTTTTCCCAATAGCAACGTCTTGCAAAACTGTGGTACACTATTACATCCAGAATATTGATGTAGATACAGACAAAATACAGGTCATTTCATCACCCACACAGTCCTCATGCCCTTTAAAGCCATTTCCACTTCCCTCCCAGGTTCTTAACCCCTAGAAAACGTGAATCTTATGTCCATTTCTATAATTTTGTCATTTTAAGAATGTTATATAAATGGAATCATACAGTACGCAACATTTTGGTATCAGCTTTATTCACATAATCCTCTGGAGATTCACCCAGGTTTGATGTGTTAATAATTGGCTTCTTTGTATTGCTGAGTAGTATTCTATCATATAGATGTACCACAGTTTAGCTTATTTATCTGTAGAAAGACATCTAGGTTGTTTTCATTTGGGGGTTATTACAAATAGAGCTCATATGAACACTAGTGTACAGGTTTTTGTGTGAACATAAGTTGTCACTTCTCTGGGATTAATGCCCAGGAGTGCAATTGTTTGGTTGCATAATTATGTGTTTAGGTTTTTTAGAAACTGCCAAACTGTTTTCCAGAGTGGCTATACCGTTTTACATTCCCACCAGTAGTGCATGAGTGACATGGTTTATCCCTATCTTTGCCAGTATTTGTATTATCACCCTTTTTAATTTTAGCTATTCTCATAGGTATGCAGTGATACCTCATTGTCGTTTTCATTTGAATTTCCCTAGTGGCTAATGATGGTGAACATCTTTGTGTGTGCTCATTTTCTTATGTAAACTGCTGTCTCCGGAGCACCTTTGGTGTCACTATGAGGTGGACATGACAGCCAAGAGGGCTTGATTCAAGGCCTGTAATCTCTGCTTCCACCAAAGCTGCTCCGTTTATACCCATTTGACATATTGGGCTTCTGAGCAATTTCATTTAAACAGAGTGTTCTTTGTTTTGTTTTGTTTTTCGGGTTTTTTTTAAAAGATATGAAGTCAATGTACTTCATCTAGTTTGTAGGAAATGACTTGGCTTCCCAAAATCCTAGATGAAAACTATATTCAGAAGTAGAAATAAATCCACTCAAATATATTTATATAAAACATGTTCAAACACCAACTATTTAAGCTTATATGTTTTTCTTACTTTATTTCTTTATAGTAAATAACTACAAGCTGACTCTAATTATAAAAAATGAAAATTGTATCTCTCACCAATTTTAAAATGGCTCAAACATCTCTCATTAATAGTTTGTGATAGCTTCCTTTCATGTAGGACCAGCACACTGATTATCCTTCTACATGTCAGGCAGGGGGAGCTGCATTGTGGAAGAATCAAAAGTAGACACAACTTGGTTATAAGACTTTAGTTATAAAAGTAATATACTTGGGACATGTAACAATGATGATGAACACGTGCAAAATACTTGCATACAGTCTGGTTTTATGATTCTATAGATTCAGTGTTAGAACATAAACCATTTCCCGGGAACATGAGTCACCCTGCAGTCATGTATGCCTTTGAAGGCAACTCCCCCAGGAGACATTAGTATTTTGGCTCCCTCCCACTCCCACGCCCATGCTCAGGCCCTCTTGCTTTTTTTCCTTAAGGAGAGGTATGTTTTGAGCAAGGCTAAAAAACTTGTCATACTCTTTAAAAAGCTATTCCTACTACATTTTTCTTAGTCATTGTCGCAGCCCAGCAGTAGGAGTCTCAGAGTCTCAGTGCTCTCAGAGGGGGACACAGGAAGACATCATATAGCTCGACTGTTGCTAACTTACCAGTAACTCATTCTGCCTCAGTGAGGCCATCTGAGGTGACAGTCTGCTGTGGGACCAAAGCCAGAGAACCAAAAGCCAGAGGTCAGTCCATCCCAGCTCCCAGGGAGCAACCTGACCTCCCCAGCTGCTTCACGGGCCAACCAGGGCTCCCGACTGCCCGTCCACGTGCATGTAAGTGACTCTCTGGAGGAACACAGACTGGCCACAGTGGAATATTTTTCTCCCATGTTATCATCCATCCTGATTCTTCAGCTGGGAAATCTGTGAAAACTCAAGGATAGGTCTGGTGAAAACAAAATTAAAACAAAATACAAGCCTGTACCTTCATTCTGTCCATGTGCCTTCCCTGGGCATTGCTCTCCCCACAGCTATATTTAAGGGTTTCATACATGGTGGTCAGAAGCTCTCTGGAGAAGTTCCCAGCTATTGGCTTGTACATGGTTTTCCTTTTCTCTGTGTGTGGTAGAATAAATCAGTGGGGGGTAATCTCTTTTGGAATCATATGTTTTATGTTCCCATTGGACTTTGGGTTCAAAAGCATAAATAAATGTTTAGAAGGAGTCTTTGCCTCAAGGTAGGACTGAGGCTGCTGGCTGAGTGTACCCTGGGGAAGAGTTTGGGCTGCCTGACCTCATGCTTCATTGGATTTCCCTCTCTAGGCACAGCCAGAACCACAGCAAAACTGGAAGGGAGAAACAGGGTGCCGGCCAATTTCATCTTTCTCATGAAAAAGTTAATGACATTCCCACTAAATGCACTTTAACACCAGTCAGAAGATATTAGGGCTGGCAAAGCATTTGCTCTTTTTCCTAAAGAGAGTGGAAGACCCTAGTACCTAAAAAAAATGCAAGACTTGAGCCCATCCCCAAATAATTATAGACTCAAGTCAATGATAGTATCCATCTGGTCCTGGCCCTTCTAAAATAAATGTGGCTGAGGGTTTTAGCAGAAGAGTAGTGCTGTTCTAAAGCAGTACACTATCAATTTGTGCCCTGGTTTTAATAATCTACATGTACCAGTAGCCAGATAATTATGTGAGACACTTTGAAAAGAATGATTAAAAACTGGAATTGGGCTTTTGCATGTATCTCATTTAATCTTCATAACCACCTATCAGAAGGTATTCTTATAAGCCCTGGTTTACATATGCAGGGATTGAGGGTGGCATGGCTAAATAACTTTCCCAAGGTCACACAGACAGCAAGATGAAGTGCTGGAAATTGAACACAGAGTCTGGCGTCAGAACTCTCACTCCTAACCACTCAGGAATAGCCCCAAGAAGCCCAACATGAAGGGGTGTGGGGGCTCAAGGGAGACACCCTGACAGACTGGATGTGGGCATGAGGGCTGAGACAGAGAAAATTCTCCTAGGATTTAAAACTTGTGTTCAATCTTGAAGGGTGGAAAAAAGTTAGAAAGGGGAAGAAGGGTCGAAAGTGAGAAACAGGAAGATCAACCCAGAAAAGGCAATGGGATGTACAAATATGCAGAGGCCATGAAGAGCATGGCAAGGCTGAAGAAAGCTAGGCAGTGTGGTATGCTCAGATGATTGAATGTGGGTTGAAATGAGGAAAGGGAGTGGGGACAGAAGTAGAGGCTAGAATTAAGGTTGGACAACTTTCTTTTTATTTATTTATTTATTATTATACTTTAAGTTTTAGGGTACATGTGCACAACATGCAGGTTTGTTATATATGTATACATGTGCCATGTTGGTGTGCTGCACCCGTTAACTTGTCATTTACATTAGGTATATCTCCTAATGTTATGCCTCCCCCTCTTGCCCACCACTCGACAGGCCCCAGTGTGTGATGCTCCCCACCCTGTGTCCAAGTGTTCTCATTGTTCAATTCCCACCTGTGAGTGAGAGCATGCGGTGTTTGGTTTACTGTCTTTGCTATAGTTTGCTCAGAATGATGATTTCTAGCTTCATCCATGTTCCTACAAAGGACATAAACTCATCCTTTTTTATGGCTGCTTAGTATTCCATGGTGTATATGTGCCACATTTTCTTCATCCAGTCTATCATTGATGGACATTTGGGTTGGTTCAAAGTCTTTGCTATTGTGAATAGTGCTGCAATAAACATACGTGTGCATGTGCCTTTACGGCAGCATGATTTATAATCCTTTGGGAATATACCCAGTAATGGGATGCTGGGTCAAATTGTATTTCTAGTTCTAGATCCTTGAGGAATCGCCACACTATCTTCCACAATAATTCAACTAGTTTACAGTCCCACCAACAGTGTAAAAGTGTTCCTATTTCTCCACATCCTCTCCAGCACCTGTTGTTTCCTGACTTTTTAATGATCACCATTCTAACTGGTGTGAGATGGTGTCTCATTGTGGTTTTGATTTGCATTTCTCTGATGGCCAGTGACAATAAGCATTTTTTTGTGTGTCTGTTGGCTGCATAAATGTCTTATTTTGAGAAGTGTCTGTTCATATCCTTTGCCCACTTTTTGATGGAGTTGTTTGTTTTTTTCTTGTAAATTTGTTTAAGTTCTTTGTAGATTCTGGATATTAGCCCTCTGTCAGATGGGTAGATTGTAAAAATTTTCTCCTATTCTGTAGGTTGCCTGTTCACTCTGATGGTATTTCTTTTGCTGTGCAGAAGCTCTTTAGTTTAGTTAGATCCCATTTATCAATTTTGGCTTTTGTTGCCATTGCTTTTGGTGTTTTAGTCATGAAGTCCTTGCCCATGCCTATGTCCTGAATGGTATTGCCTAGGTTTTCTTCTAGGGTTTTTATGGTATTAGGTCTAACATTGAAGTCTTTAATCCATCTTGAATTGATTTTTGTATAAGGTGTAAGGAAGGGATCCAGTTTCAATCTTCT
>NW_016837625.1:1460787-1462829 GCF_001698545.2 Rhinopithecus bieti | reverse complement strand
TTTTTAAATATACAATCATGTCATCTGCAAACAGGGACAATTTGACTTCCTCCTTTCCTAACTGAATACACTTTATTTCTTTCTCTTGCCTGATTGACCTGGCCAGAACATCCAACCCTATGTTGAATAGGAATGATGAGACAGGGCATCCCTGTCTTGTGCCAGTTTTCAAAGGGAATGCTTCCAGTTTTTGCCCATTCAGTATGATATTGGCTGTGGGTTTGTCATAAATAGCTCTTATTATTTTGAGATATGTCCCATCAGTACCTAGTTTATTGAGCATTTTTAGCACGAAGGGCTGTTGAATTTTGTCAAAGGCCTTTTCTGCATCTATTGAGATAATAATGTGGTTTTTTTGTTGGTTGTATTTATATGATGGATTATGTTTATTGATTTGCATATGTTGAACCAGCCTTGCATCCGAGGGATGAAGCCAACTTGATCATGGTGGATAAGCTTTTTGATGTGCTGCTGGATTCGGTTTGCCAGTATTTTATTGAGGATTTTCACATTGATGTTAATCAGGGATACTATCTTTTCTTGTTGTGTCTCTGCCAGGCTTTGGTATCAGGATGATGCTGGCCTCATAAAATGAGTCAGGAAGGATTCCCTCTTTTTCTGTTGTTAGGAATAGTTTCAGAAGGAATGGTACCAGCTCCTCTTTGTACCTCTGGTAGAATTCGACTGGGAATCCGTCTGGTCTTGGACTTTTCTTGGTTGGTAGGCTATTCATTATTGCCTCAATTTCAGAACCTGTTATTCATCTATGCAGGGATTCAACTTCTTCCTGGTTTAGTCTTGGGAGGGTGTATGTTTCCAGGAATTTATCCATTTCTTCTAAATTCTCTAGTTTATTTGCATAGAGATGTTTATAGTATTCTCTGATGGTAGTTTGTATTTCTGTGGGATTGGTGGTGGTATCCTCTTTATTATTTTTTATTGCATCTGTTTGATTCTTCTCTCTCTTCTTCTTTATTAATCTTGCTAGCGGTCTATCAATTTTGTTGATCTTTCAAAAAAACTAGCTCCTGGATTCATTGATTTTTTTGAAGGTTTTTTTTTGTCTCTATCTCATTCAATTCTGCTCTTACCTTAGTTATTTCTTGCCTTCTACTAGCTTTTTAATGTGTTTGCTCTTGCTTTTGTAGTTGTGATGTTAGGGTGTCAATTTTAGATCTTTCCTGCTTTCTGTTGTAGGCATTTAGTGCTATAAATTTCCCTGAACACACTGCTTTAAATGTGTCCCAAAGATTCTGGTATGTTGTATCTTTGTTCTTATTGCTTTCAAAGAGCACCTTTATTCTGTCTTCATTTCATTATTTACCCAGTAGTCACTCAGGAGAAGGTTGTTCAGTTTCCATGTAGCTGAGTACTTTTGAGTGAGTTTCTCAGTTGAGTTCTAGTTTGATTGCAGTGTGATCTGAGAGACAGTTTGTTATAATTTCTGTTCTTTTACATTAGCTGAGAAGTGCTTTACTTGCAACTATGTGGTCAATTTTGGAGTAAGTGTGATGTGGTGCTGAGAAGAATGTATATTCTGTTGATTTGGAGTGGAGAGTTCTATAGATGTCTATTAGGTCCACTTGGTGCAGAGATGAGTTCAATTCCTGGATATCCTTGTTAACTTTCTGTCTCATTGTTCTGTCTAATGTTGACAGTGGGGTGTTAAAGTCTCCTATTATTATTGTGTGGGAGTCACAGTCTCTTTGTAGGTCTCTAAAGACTTGCTTTATGAATCTGGGTGCTCCTGTATTGGGTGCATATATATTTAGGATAGTTAGCTCTTCTTGATGAACTGATCTCTTTACCATTATGTAATGGCCTTCTTTGTCTCTTTTGATCTTTGTTGGTTTAAGGTGTGTTTTATCAGAGACTAGGATTGCAACCCCTGCTTTTTTTTTTTGTTTTCCATTTGCTTGGTAGATCTTCCTCCATCCCTTTATTTTGAGCCTATGTGTGTCTCTGCATGTGAGATGGGTCTCCTGAATACAGCACACTGATGGGTCTTGACTCTTTATCCAATTTGCCAGTCCGTGTTTTTT